>NC_056751.1:678112480-678133588 GCF_019279795.1 Protopterus annectens | reverse complement strand
TGTGAATGACCTGAGACGTGCCTCCTCCCTGGGACTACATGAAAAGAGACATAGAGGAGCTCTCTGAGCATGTGGCCTAGGCCGGTATGACCCTGACCTTGAGTAGCATCTTACCCTCACCAAGAATGATGCCACAATATGAAGACAAGATGATCAATTTCAACAATTGGCTTAAGTATCGGTGTCATTCAAAGGGGATCCAATGCCTGTCAACCTGGGATGACATGCTCGACAAGCCACGATACTTTGCTAGGGACGGCTTGCACCTGTCACCCCTGGGCTTTCGGATATTGGCAAAGGCTCTTGCTACCCCCATTAGTGCCTTTTTTAGGCAAGGCTCAAAAGACAAACCCACCTCCATAGGTATCACAAGGGATAAGAAACTAATAGTAATGCTACTCAACGCCAGCAGTATAAACCTCAAGATGCATGCACTGGAAATTGTCCTTAGCATGGAGAACATCAATATCTGTGCAGTAACAGAATCCTGGTTCAAGGCTCCCGAGAGCACCCCAGCACTGCCAGGTTATACCTCATACCATCCTTGTCGGCCCCAAAACTTGCACTGAACCAGAACAGGAGGGGGAGTATCAATATTCGTCAAAGATACACACACCTCCAAGTTGGTGGCACAGCACGAAGCATCAGAGACTATCCATGTGCAACTAACAGTGGGTAAAACTGCCTTCCAGTTTATAGCCTGCTACAGACCGCCCTCCCAAATCCAGGAACCCCACTTGGCCTTCCTGAGAACACTGGAAAATATGAAGGTCTCTCCAAACACCATTATATTGGTGGACTTCAACTACCCAAACATAGACTGGGAGCATTACTCTAGCTCCAACACCCTAGCTCAAAGGTTCTTAGCGTTTATAAACTCAAATGCTATGGAACAACTTGTTACCACTCCCACAAGAGGGGAAAACATACTGGACCTGATCATCACCAACATGGGGACTCTATGCTCCAGAACAGAAGTGTATCCCTCACTGGTAAGATCAGACCATAAACTAATCTCACTGGATATTCACATCTCGACCCCACCCCCTGTCCAGAAAACCACAGTGTAAAACTTCTCTACAGCAAATTTCCCACCCCTCAAAACTGAGGTGGAATGCTTCAAAGCCCCCGGGCCTGTGGAAAATATGGCCCAGACTGCAGAATCCTTTATAAATGCATTCTATGAACACCTTCAGGAATGCATGGATCATGCAATCCCAAATAAAAACAAGACCCAATCCTCCAAAGGCAGACATCCTGTTTGGTGGACCACAGCCATAAACAAACTATACAATAGAAGGAGGAAGCTACTACATGATAGAGCAAAATCCCAAAAAGAGAAGGCATCTCTGATCAGTGTTAGCAAAATACTATGGGCACTCATAAAATCGTCTAAGGCCAGCTTCGAGAGAAAAATTGCACAGGACACTAAGGATAATCACAAGGCTTTCTTTAGTTATGTTATGAACCTGGGTGGGAATTCCCAGATATGCTCAGAATTAGTCCAAAATAACAAAAAATACACCGAACCCACAGACATTGCCAACATCCTAGCTGACAGGTTCAGCGCAAACATCTCCCCCCCTCCCCACCAGAAGGGCAAATATCTATCCCAGCAGAGTGCTCCCCCCTGACATCTCAGATGCTCAGATAAGAACCGCCCTCTCCAAAGCAAAAAACACAGCATCAATGGGACCAGACATCCCGGGCTGCATCCAACATGAACTCCAAGATGAGCTAAACCCAAACATAAAACTACTGTTCAATCTCAGCCTTACCACAGGATATGTACCCAAAGAGTGGCGTTCAGCAACAGTGGTCCCTCTACACAAAGGTGGTGCCTCAACGGATCCTGGAAACTATCGCCCTATAAGCCTGACTAGCTTGGTCTGCAAAGCTATGGAATGGATCATCATGGACCTCATAAATAAAGATATTGGGGACCTACAGACACTGGATCCTACCCAGTTCGGCTTTGTTAAGGGCAGATCCTGCCTCTTAAACCTGGTCGATTTCTTTGAAACAGTCACCAAGGCCATTGATGAGGGGAAGGTGTTCCACACAGCCTACCTGGACCTCGCAAAAGCCTTCGATACAATACCCCACTCGGGCATTATAGATAAGCTCACCATCTTAAATATAAACCCCTATGTCACTAGATGGGTTGCAAACTATCTCAAGGACAGAACCCAGATGGTTAGAATTGCTGGAGCCATGTCAGACTCCAAACCAGTTACAAGTGGTGTCCCACAAGGCTCAGTCCTGGGACCTCTCTTGTTCGGTATATATTTCTCGGAGGTACAAGCCAACACAGAAGGACTGTGGCTGACCAGGTTCGCAGATGACTACAAACTGGGCACTATAATCAACTCTCCAGCTGACACAACCATCCTCTAAAAGGGCCTCATAGAAACAGACAACTGGTGCCAGAGCCATGGCCTCAAGCTAAATGCCACAAAGTGTATAGTCATCCCCTTTGGCAAAACAAGTGCTCACAAATTACCACATAGGTGGTAATCCATTAAGTACGGAAGAAGTAATTAGGGACATGGGGACCCAAGTTGATAGCAATCTCTCATTTGACAACCACTTGGCCAAAGTGGTTAGAAAAACATTTCATATAGCCCACCTAATCATGACGGGATTCACATCTAGATCAGGGGAGGTCATCGTGCCTCTTTACTCATCCCTCATCAAGCCCATAATTGAGTACAATGCCCCTTTTGGGATGTACCTTACCAGACACCTGCAGCAACTGGAAAGACTCCAAAAGTACCTCACCAAGAGGATCAAAGGGCTCAAACAGATGCCGTATGCTGCCCGGTTAACAAAACTCCATACTCAGTGGCATACCGCCTGCTCAGAGGCGATCTGTACCTGACGTATAACGCCATGTCCAACCCAGAAGTAATGGACATACTGTACCTCAGAAAATCCAAATCCCATCGAGCTACGCACTTGAGAGACTTGAACCTCAGCACTGACATAAATAGGACATGCTGGAGGGACAGATTCATAACCCAGAGGCTCCCTTCACTCTGGAATAAAATCCCAGTCCAGGTTAGGCAGAGTCCCTCATTGACTCTCTTCAAGACGAATTTTGATGAATGGATGGGGGACCGTAGGTTTACCCCGGGTATCACTTCTGTGTCACTGTTAGACAGAGGCACAGTATACTAACCTCGAAAAAAGGCATAGCAACATTAATTTAAAATGGGTGGCGAAAGCCAAACACACTCTGGCTTGGCTTATAAATGCCCTAGGGCAGATAGCCTAGTATGAACCTATGAATCTATGAACCTATACCCACACCCCCAGGTTGTTGCCACAGCATGACGCATCACAGAATATCCATGTGCAACTAATAGTGGGTTAAACTGACTTTCAGTTCATAGCCTGCTACAGACCACCCCCCTAAACCCAGGTAACCCACTTGGCCTACTTAAGAATACATGAATATATGCAGGTGTCTCCAAACAACAATATATTGGGCAGCTTCATTTACCCACACATAGACTGGGATCATTACTGTAGTTCCAACACCCTAGGTGAAAGGTTCCTAGAATCCATACACTCAAATGCTATGGAACAACTTGTTACCACTCCCACAAGAGGGGAAAACATGCTGCACCTGATCATCACCAACATGTGGACTATATACTCCAGACCAGAAGTGTATCCCTCACTGGTAAGATGACACCATAGACTACTCTCACTGTATATTCACATACCAACTGCAGCCCCTGCACAGAAAACCACAGTCAAAAAGTTGTGTAATGCAAATTCCGTGTATTCACATGAGGCAGGCTTCACACATGGGAACTATTTAAGGTCACAGGTACATATGTCTAATTAGCACACACATACCTCATGTGTGCATTGACATTACTGATATAATATATGTCATACAATATTAAGAGCAACACCCAACACACATGGACAAACTGTGTGACAAAAAGTACAAATGGCATTTGTGGGATTCAAACCCCTACCTAACTATGTTATGACACTTGAGAAAAACACATTAGCAGAGTGTGCTTTTTGCATTGCTGGAAGATTTCCCTTCTCCTGTTATACTTATAGGGTGCTGACATCATCAGTGTTTAGAAAGAGGAATGTACATCATGTAGTGTGTTCTTCTAGTTGCCAAAAGGGACATTGCTTTCAAACAGAATTGCACATACTCACTGAGCATTTGCAGGATTCAAACCCCTACCTAACTATGTTATGAAGCTTGAGAGTGACACATTAGCAGAGCGTGCTATTTGCATTACTGGGAGTTTTCCTTTCTCCTGCTATACTTATAGGGTGCTGACATCATCAGTGTTTAGAAAGAGGAATGTACATCATGTAGTGTGTTCTTCTAGTTGCCAAAAGGGACATTTCTTTCACACAGAATTGCATGCACAATAGACATTTCTTTCACACAGAATTGCATGCACAATAACCCCCACCCCACACCACCCAAAACACACACTGAGCATTTGCAGGATTCAGACCCCTACCTAACTACGTTATGACACTTCAGAGAGACGCATTAGCAGAGCACGCTATTCGCATTACTGGGAGGTTTCCCTTCTCCTGCTATACTTATAGGGTGCTGACATCATCAGTGTTTAGAAAGAGGAATATATATCATGTAGTGTGTTCTTTTAGTTGTCAGACGGGACATTTCTTTCACACAGAATTGCACACACACACACACACACACACACACACACACACACACACACACACACACACACACACACACACACACACACACACACACACACACACACACACACACACAGAGCATTTGCAGGATTCAAACCCCTACCTAACTATGATATGACACTTGAGAGAGACTTATTAGCAGAGTGCGCTATTCACATTAGTGGGAGGTTCCCTTCTCCTGCTATACTTATAGGGTGCTGACATCATCAGTGTTTAGAAAGAGGAATGTACATCAAGTAGTGTGTTCTAGTTGCCAAAAGGGACATTTCTTTCAAACAGAATTGCACACACACTAACTCCCCCTCCCCCAAAACGGACATTTCTTTCAAACAGAATTGCACACACACTAACCCCCCCTCTCTAATCACACACACTGCACATTTGTGGGATTCAAACCCCTACCTAACTATATTATGACACTTGAGAGAGACACATTAGCAGAGCGCGCTATTCAAATTACTGAGCAGCTTTTCTTCTCCTGCAGTATTTATAGGGTGCTGACATCATTATTTATAAAGAGGTATGTACATCTATTACTATCTGTCAGTAAGGGGGATAGCATATATATGCATTAACAGACGCCTACTTCAGGGTCACATATGCACATCAGCACTACCAGGTTATGTTTTATACCATGCTTCGTGACCACAGGACCTGTAACACACAACACAACCAGTTCAGACCACCCCTCCCATATCCAGGAACCACACTTTGCTTCCCTGGGAACAGTGTAGGATATGAAGGTGTTCACATACACCATTACAGTGGTTAACTTCAGGTACAGGTATATTGAGTGGGGGAACTACTCAGGCCTCAACAACATCACCCTACAGCCACTACAATTTGTGAATCCATGTGCTATGGCAGGACCAATCATCACAGCCACAAGGGGGAATACATATTGGACCTGACCATCTGCAACATGGGGACTCTATGTTCCACACCAGAGGTAGACCACCATTGTTAATATCTGACCATAACCAACTTTCCCTGGACATCCATATCCCATCCCCACCCCCAGGCAAGGAAGTCACGGCAAACAAAGTGTTTATCAAAAGCAGACTTTGCATTTGTGAAGACCGGGGTGGAAGACTTCAAAGGACCCATGCTGGGGGATTATACAGGACACTCTGCATAATCCTTGGCAATTGCATTCTATGAGCATCCGGAAGGTTTGCATTGATCATGCTATCCCAAATAAACCCAATACTCCTCCACAACAGGAGACCTGCCTGGTGTACACCAGCCATATATAAGCTGTACAACAGAAGGAGGGAGCTAATACATTACAGAGCAATATCCCACAGAGGGAGGACGTCTCTGAACAGTATTGGCAAGACACTTCAATCCCTCAAAATCATCACTTCAAAGTGTTGACAGTGAAATTGTCCAGACACTGCAGATAAGGCTCCCCTCAGTCTGTAATTGACGCCCAATTACTGTTATAAGTCCTTGCCAACCCTCTTCCAGCAAACACCAGCCACATGGATGTGACATTGCAAATTCAACCCCTGGGATCTCCACTGTGTCCCTGCTTGATAGAGGCACAGCACACTAGCCTTAAATGGTGCCTTCTGTGACCTACTTTACAGAGGCACAGGAGCCTACTGAATTGGGGAGGCAGACACCAAACACACTCTGGCTAAGCTTATGTATTCCCTAGGGCAAACAGCCTAGTATTGACCTCTACACCCATATGTTTAATTTTCAGATGCACAATATTTGTTGCTGATAAACTGTTTGCAGGTCTTTATTGCCATAGCTTTCCCTGTTTCTATGAACAACTTGTGTATCTGTGGAAGATGCTTGAATATGAGAGGGATCCACTATTTTACTTATGTCTCTGTTGTCATTTAACTTTGTGCACTGGGCAGATTGCTGTATTGTGGGAGGTTCCTGGCTTAACACATACAAATGCCAGATATGTGTGGCCAACTGCTAAAGTGAGACATGGCCTAAGTGTGTGAGCATGCCCAGTTCAGGCTTTCCATGGCTTGTTGCCTGACATATGTCTCATTTATCAAAGTGTGCAAGTATGCCCAGTGTGAGCTTTCCATATGTTGAAATCTGAGGCCCACCACATTTGTGGTTGTGTGTGAACTTCAACAATATTTCACATTTATAGTTGTGTGTTGGAAGTCATGTTGTGTACTTACTGCCCAACTGCTTTGTGTCAGAACCCAACAGGGATTATACTGTGCCTGCAGGTTTTCCATGGGATAGTTTGCATACAGTTGTCAACATCCTTTCATACTGACCAAACACTGTAATATCGTATAGTGTACTGGTTCAGTACTTTCACTGTGGTGGACAGTATCCTGGGTTTCAGTCCTATCACTGCTTTAAATATTCATAGTGAGCACACCAGACTGGTTAAGGGCCAGTTATGCAAATATGACCATGTTGCATTTTGTTCAGATATGGACTACTTAAACCAGGCTTGTCCAACATTGGTAGTGTATTCCGCAACTGGGGTGGACATTGACAAACACTAGCTATGTGCCCTAGGCCATTTCTAATGCTAGTCAGAGAGTGTGTTTGTCCTTTAACACACATTGTAACTGGAGTTTGCCATGACATATTTCAAGGTTAGTATACTGTGCCTCTGTCTACCCATGACATAACAGTGATACCCAGGGTAAACCTACCATCTCCCATCCACTCATCAAGATTCCTCTTGAGGAGAGTCAATGAGGGACTCTCTGACTAACCTGTACTGGGAGTTTACTCAAGAGTGGAGGGAGCTTCTGGGTTATGGATCAATCACTACAGCATGTTCTATTTATGTCAGTGCTGGGGTTCAGGTCTCTCATGTGCATAGCTCACTGGCATTCAGATTTTACAAAGTGCAGCATGTTCATTGATTCCAGCTTGGACATGGCTTTATACATCAGGCACAGATTGCCTCTGGGCAGGCAGTATGGCACTGTGTGAAGCTGCAGTTTGTTTAATCAGGCAACACATGGCATCTGTTAGAGCTCTTTGATCCTCCTGGTGAGGTACTTTTGGGGTCTTTCCAGTTGCTGGAGGTGTCTGCTGAGGTACATCCCACAGGGGCCATTGTACTCAATTGTGAGGCTGATGAAGGATGACTGAAGAGGCACGATGACCTCCCCTGATCTAGATGTGAATACCTTCATGATTAGGTGGGTATATGGTATGTTTCTGTAACCACTACAACCATATGGTTGTCAAATGCAAGATATCTATCAACTTGTGTCCCCAGGTCTCTTATTACTTCTAAAGTACTTAACAGGTTAACACCTATGTGGAAATTGGCGAGCACTTACTGTTTTTCCACAGGGGATGACTATACACTTTTCTGCATTTAGCTTGATGACATGGCTCTGGCACCAGTTGTCTGTTTCTATGTGGCCCTTTTGTAGGATGCTTGTGTCAGCTGGAGGGTCAGATATGGTGCCCAGTTTGTAGTCATCTGCAAACTTGTTCAGACACAGTCCTTCCATATTGGCCTGTACCTATGGGAAATATATACCAAACAAGGGAGGTCCCTGGACCGAGCCTTGTGGGATGCCAGTTGTAGCTGGTTTGTAGTCTGACATGGCTGCAGCATTTCTGACCATGTCAGTTCTGTCCTTGAGCTGGTTTGCAACCCATCTACTGACATAGGGGTTTATATTTAAGCTGGTGAGCTTATCTATAATGAACATGTGGGGTATTGTATGGAAGGCTTTTGCAAGGTCCAGATAGGCTGTGTGGACCACATTCCCCTCATCAATGGCCTTGATGACTGTTTCAAATGAGTCAAACATGTTTAAGGGGCAGGATCTGCCCTTAAGTAAGCCACACTGGGTAGGGTCCAGTGTCTGTAGGTCCCCAATATCTTTATTTCTGAGGTCCATGATGATCCTTTCCATAGCTTTGCAGACCAAGCTTGTCAGGATTCTGGGGTGATAGTTTGCAGTATCCATTCAGGCACCACCTTTGTGGAGAGGAACCACTGTTGCTGTACACTACTCCTTGGGTACATATCCTGTGGTAAGGCTGAGATTGAGCAGTAGTGTTATTTGGTGTTCCATTCTTCTTGGAGTTCATGTTGGATGCAGTCCAGGACACCATCTCGTACCATTGATGCTGTGTGTTTTGCTTTGAAGATGCTGGCTGTTACCTCAGCATCTGCAATGTCAGGGGGCCAGCACTCTGCTGGGATAGATATTTGGCATTTTGGTGTGGGGGGGGGGGGTTTGCACTGAACCTGTCAGGTTGGATGTTGGCAATGTGTGTGGGTTTGGTGTATTGTTTGTAATATTTGAGTGATTCAGAGCATATCTGTGAATTCCCACCAAGGTTCCTACCATCAGTTAAGAAAGCCTTGTGATTATCCTTAGTGTCCTGTACAATTTGTATCTTCATAGGTTCATACTAGGCTATCTGTGCTAGGGCATTTATAAGCCAGGCCAGAGTGTGTGTGGCTTTTGCCACCCCTTGCAATGTGAATATTATGCCCATTTATGGTTTACTTTACTGTGCCTCTGTCTAGATATGACACAGTGATGATCCCCAGTGTAAATCTACAATCTCCCATCCACTCGTCAAGATTCCTCTTGAAGAGAGTCAGTGAGGGGCTGTGCCTAACATGGACTGGGATTCTGTTCCAGAGTGTAGGGAGCCTCTGGGTTATGAATCTGTCCCTCCAGCACATCCTATTTATTTATTTGTTGAGGCTGAAATCTCTCGCTCTTGCAGCTCTGATGGATTTGGATTTTCTGAGGTGGAGCATGTCCATTAATTCTGGATTGGACATGGCCTTGTACATCGGGCATACATCGCCCCTGAGTAGGCAGTATGTGACTGAATACAGCTGGGGTTTCTTCAGCCGGGCAGCATATGACAAATGTTTGAGACCCTTTATCCTCTTGGTGAGGTACTTTTGGGGTCTTTCTAACTGCTGCAGGTGTCGGGTAAGGTACATCCCAAATGGGGCATTGTACTCAATTATGGGCCTGATAAGAGAAGAGTATAGGGGCACAATGACCTCTCTTGATGTAGATGTGAATCCTTTCATGATAAGGTTGCCAATATAGAAGGTCTTCTTAGCCACCTTGGTAATGTGAGTGTCACATGAGAGGTTACTTTCCACTTGTGTCCCTAGGTCCCTGATTACTTCTGCCGTACGTAATGGATTACCACCTATGTGGTAATTTGTGAGTACCTTGTTTGGTATTTGGAGAGACATTCATACTCTCCAGTGTCTTCAAGAAGGCTGAGTGAGGTTCCTGGGTTTGAGAGGGTGGTCTGTAGCATGTTACAAACTGTCCAGCAGTTTTTCCTACGGTTAGTTGCACATGGATGGTCTCTGATGCTTCGTGCATTGTCAGTAACCTGGAGGTGTGGGTATCTTTGATGAATATGGATACTCCCCCACCTTTTGTGGTTTGGTCCAGGTTTTGGGGCAGAAAAGCATGATATGAGGTATAACCTGGTAGTGCTGGGGTGCTCTCAGGAGCCTTGAAGCAGGTTTCCATCACTGCACAGACATCGATGTTCTCCATACTGGGGAGGGCCTCGAGAGCGTGCATCTTGAGGTTTAGACTTCTGGCATTGAGCAGCATTACCCTTATTTTTTTTCCAGTTATGTTTTCTAGGGAGGTGGGTTTGTCTTTTGAGCCTTGCCTAAAAAAGGCACTATGGAGGTGGCAAGAGCCTTAGCCAATATCCAGAAGCCCAGGGGTGACAGGTGCAAGCCATCCCTGGCAAAGCAGCGTGGCTTGTCAAGCATGTCATCCCAAGCAGACAGACATTGTATCCCCTTGGAATGACACCAGTAACTGAGCCAATTGTTAAAGCTGATCATTCTGTGTTTGTACTGTGGCATCATTCTTGGTGAGGGTAAGATGCTGCTCAGGGTCAGAGTCATACCGGCCTGGGCTACATAATCTGAGAGCTCCTCTATGTCTCTTTTCATGTAGTCCAGGGAGGTACGTCTCAGGTCATTCACACCAGCATGGACAATGACTGAGTCATATTTGTACTTGCTTTGGAGTGACCTGCATGCTTGTGTTATGTGGTGGATTGTAGCGGCCAACAGGCAGCTTACTGTAACCTTTTCCTTGTTCAGTCTGGTGAGCGGGACATCAGTGTGTCTGACTATGGAGTCACCTATTACAAGTGTATCAGGCATGTTGTTTGTCCTTAAGGGCTGTGACTGTTTGGCACACTGACTTTGTGAACTATGTGTTGCATGTGCTATGTTTTGAGATAGTGGTTGCTTGGGTGTCTGCTTTGGAGGCCTCTGTTGATTTGGTGGATTTTTAATTAGAGCCTCCAGGAATGTTTTTGTGTGTTTATGTCTTTGGTTTGCAGTTGTGATAGGTCTATGTGAGACTTGGTTTGTGGTGTGTGTGGTTACCTTCTCCTCCTGACTGGTTTTGCCAGTAATGAGTTGAGAGAGCTCAGCCTCCAGTTTGGATAACTAGTTGCATCTCTCACATATATTTGTATTTCTTGGGGGGAGGAGGGGGTTGTCTGTGTACATAGGGCAGGTGTAACATTGCCTCAAAATTCCCAGATTCAACATGTTGTAGCTGGCCTTAGTGGATTTTATGTGTGGCCATAGTTTTTTGCCATAATACTGATCAGAGATTACTTCCCTTTTTGGGTTTTGCTCTATCATGTAGTAGCTTCCTCCTTCTCTTGCATGGTTTGGTAATGGCTGGGGTCCACCAGGCCAGGTGCCTGCGTGTATGGAATTGGGTCTTGGTTTTATTTGGGATTGCATAATCCATGCATTCCTGAAAGTGTTCATAGAATGCATTTATAAAGGGTTCTGAGGTGTGGCCCATATTTTCCACAGGCACAAGGCCTTTAATGGATTCCACATCAGTTTGGAGGAGTGCAACATTTGCTTTACACATGTTTTTCACTGTGGTTTTCTGCCCAGGGACTGGGGTCAGGATGTGAATATCCAGTGTGATTACTCTATGGTCTGATCTTACCAGTGAGGGATACATTTCTCATCTGGGCATAGAGTACCCATGTTGCTGATTATCCCATCCAGTATGCTTACCCCTCTTGTGGGAGTGGTAAGTTGTTCCTGAGCATTTTGGTTTATGAATTCTAGGAACCTTTGGCCTAGGGTGTTGGAGCTAGAATAATGCTCCCAGTCTATGTTTGAGTATTTTCAGTCACCCAATATAATGTTGTTTGGAGTGACCTTGATATTTTAATGTGTTCCAAAGTAGGCCAAGTGCAGTTCCTGGTATTAGGAGGGTGGTCTGTAGCAGGCTACAAACTGGGAGGCAGTTTTAGCAACTGTTACTTGCCCGTGGATAGTCCATGCTGCTTCTTGTTGTGGTACCAACCTGGGGGTGTGGTTATCCTTGACAATTATTGATAGTCACCCTCCTTTTGTAGTTTGTTCCATGTTTTGGGGCTGTAAAGCATGGTATGAGGTGTAACCTGGTAGTGTTAGGGTGCTCTTGTGAGCCTTGACCCAGGTTTCTGTTACAGAACAGATATCAACATTCTCCATGCTAAGGAGAGTTTGGACTGCATGCATCTTGCAGTTTAGACTTCTGGCATTGGGAAGCATTACATCTAGGTTCTTATCCCTTGTGATACCTATGGAGGTGGGTTTGTGCTTTGAGCCTTACCTATTTAAGGCATGGTGGGGGTGACAACAGCCTTTGCCAGTATCCAAAAGGCCAGGAGTGATAGGTGCACGCCATCCCTAGCAGGTGGAGCATCATGTCTTGCTCAGCATGTCATCCCAGGCTGAAACGGATTGGATCCCCGTTGACTAACAGCAATACCTAAGCCAATTATTGTAATTGATCATCTCGTCTTCATATTGTGGCATCATGCTTGGTGAGGGTAGGATGTTAGTCGGGGTCATCAAGTTTGCATATACTACATGGTGTTACATTGCTTAACACATGGCAATCATGCCTCAGGTGGTGCTGCAGGGCTGTCTATGTTGGATGCACATACTACACTCCCTGTACATGTTTGAAAGCAGGTTGTGTCAACTTAGGTATCCCTTTTACTATATGTGTGAGTCAGAGAGAGGTATAATTTCCAGGGTTCCTACTGAGCCAGTGTATGTGCTATGCATTGCCTTTTTGCCAAGGCCAAGGCATACTGGGCACGCCTCCTTCTGCCTACTGGGGCAGGCTCAGGTTATTCCTCCTCTGAGTCACGCTCTGCCTGTGATTGGCTTGGCAATGGTGGGGGCCTGTTTGGCCCAGCCCTATGCTGGTCCTGCTGCAGCTGTTTTCGCAGAATCATATTATGTAGCATAGCACATACCATGACAATTTGGGTACATGTAGTTGGTGAGTACTGCAAGGCTCCACCAGATGTATCCAGGCACTGGAACCATGACTTGAACAGCCCAAACACACGCTTGATTACATTTTGTGTTTGTGCATGTGCCTCATTATGGCATTCTTGTTCAGGTGTGTGTGCATTTCTGATGGGTGTCATCAGCCACGGCTCCAGTGCTCAGCCAGCATCCCCCACTAAGTGACCATGTGGGATGTCCCCATTGGCAAATGTCTGGTACAGCTGCGTCAAATTCCAGATATGGGAATCATGGTAGCTTCCAGGGCAGCCAGCACACACATTCATTATTATGCCCTGGGCATCACACACGACCTGGCAGTTGATGGAGGGGAAGCCCTTGCGGTCACTGTAGGCCCTACCCCACTCACCAGCTGGTGCTTTGATGCATATATGCGTGCAGTCTATTGCACCCACTACCTCAGGGTATTCCGCTATTTGCTGGAAGAGATACATATTGCTGGGCAATACCTCATGGGAATTGGGGAAATATGCATGATCACCGATATGTGCTAACATGGCATCCAGGAACTGGTGCAGTACCCTGGATGCTGATGCCTGTGATATCGCCATCATATCACCAGTTGGTCTCTGGAAGGTACCTGTTGCTAGTATTCTTAGGCCAACACATGCCTTGGTTTCCACTGGGATGGGTTCCCCTCTGTTGGTTCTGTGTGAGGTGTGGCCTGCACAACTCAACAATTTGCTGTAGGAGGTCTCTGTCCACTCTATAGCGCTCCACTATCTCCAGCTCATGTAACCCCTGGTAGGTGACCCTGGGCCTGTACACTCTTCTCCGTCTCCTCACTGTGGGTTGTCCGGCAGCATTTGCATAGTCACCACCCTCAGCAAGTTGCATATGTCTCCTTATAACAGCTATGGCAGCCCCTAGCATTTTTGGTCTGAGTGAAGCTTTTTCAGTTTTCACTTCTAATAGCTTACTCCTCTGTTGCAGTGTCTCTTGAGAGAAACATTCTGCACTGTTGTTTGCAGAGTTTTAAGTGCTGGGCTGAGCTACTGTTCTGCCTGTGTAATTGCCTGCTTCTGATTGTTTTCACCTGCTAGCTCTGCCAGTAATCCCTGCTAGCTTCCTACTATTTCTCATGCTTCCTTTTTCCCTTCTGTTTCCTCAGGGGGGAGTGACGTGCATACCAGTGAAAACACGCTCACAGTGGCTAACACGCGCGCACAGATGCTTAGACGGACTAGAATCTGCTTATTCAGGTTAAAACACGCGCACACCAGTGTAAACAAGCTTACAGGTGTTTAAACAGGCTCCTACATGCTTATTCTGCCTTAAACACGCGCACTCACGCTTACACGCACGCACTCTATCTTACTCGTGCCTACCAGCGCGCACATGCGCACATGCACGCCCAGCAAGAAACGTTGGTGTTATCCATAGTGTACACCTTCCATTTCTTGGCTTTCCCATGCCTACTTGTTGACACTCCTCTTTCCATGATGTGTGACTGACATCTTTCACATGCCACTGTGCTCCAATGAGCTGCATTTCTTTCATACATTCCCCCCTGTGATGTCACTTATCTCCTACTCTGTTACTCCCCCTTATCCTACTCCTACACTGCACGGAATGTGCTCATTTGCTATGTGGCAGTACGATTCACTATCCTACCACTCATTTACATGGGATTGCCTACTAATGCTTAGTTACATGTCTTACACTCAGCTTCCCCCCTTAGCAACCTCTACTCGGTGGCCATGTTGTTTTCAGCCTGCTATTCCCTTACATTGTAAATTCAGGCTTTGCATAAAACCCACGTTTGTGGGTTTAAAATTTTTATTTTTCTGGTTTTTTATAGCGCAGCCCATTTGCGTGGCGCTGCGCTATGTTTAAACATCGGCGATCGCCGAAAAAAAAAAAACATTTTTATTTTATTTTTGCATCGGGGTACATTGCCAGTGGCCACATATTTTGCCATTGGCATGCTGGCTGGGACATTTGCAACCTTTATTTGGAGCTGACAAGTCTCCATTGTGTTATTTGCAGAATGGTACTCAGTTATCAACTGAGTACATTTCTGCAGATAACACGGGTCTTACACGGGCAAGTTTCTGCTTCCTGGATCGCGAAATTACCTCATTTGCATGTCTTTCAGCTGCAAGTGAGATAATTAGCATATCCACGCCCTGTCCATGTAAGAGCCGTTTTAGGTGCTCTCTTACACGCACACGCAGGCTGTTCCTGGATAGCGATGGCTGCATGGAGTCTTACACTACTCTTAGACTCCGTGCAAACCATCGTGAATCCTGCCCATAGTCTTTCATTTAAGAAAACAAGTCTGTAATTCAACATTCATATTTACAGATGATAAAATTATCTATAAAATTCTATCTGGCTAGGCTGGCAGCCTTCACATATATAATAGCAGAATAAAGGTTTAAAATCAGGAACAAGTTTTAAATATTACTCTAATTCAATAACATTTAATACTATAACACCTTCTGTATCAACGTGCATTTTTTGGACAGTAAGTATGAAACTCTGATGGCTAGATTTATTGACTGTAATCCTGAATGATTTACAAGCAAATCAAACTTTTTCGATGGATAGAGCAAAATTATGAGAAAAATCAGAGAAAGTCTATGAAATCAGGCACAGTGACAGGTTTGCATTATTCCTCACTGAGGTAAATAAAAATGACTTACCCCTGCTGCTGTTTGACGACTGTTAAACAGCAGGCACTGATCTGGTGTGCCAGCACCAGTGTTGCACAATGTATTGTTGAAATAAGTACAAAACTAGTATTGCTATGGTTTATGCATGTGTGTGTGTGTGTGTGTGTGTGTGTGTGTGTGTGTGTGTGTGTGTGTGTCTGTGTGAATACTATCATTGATTTTTATCTGTGCACACACCTAATAATGCCAGGACACACAGATTATTCATCTGGATATTATTAAAAAATGTAGCTAACAAATAATTATATTTCAGAGGTAATGAACATAAGATATCATAGAACATTCAGACACTTAGATCTTCTAATAGTCTTGGGGTCCACTCCCCAGACTCTATAACTGGATACAGGGGGCTCTCTTAATCACTCATGACTGTGTGGGAACCGTACAGAATCTGTTGCTGGTTGGGGAAAAATGAGGAGGAAATATGTATTAATTTTCTCTTTAATCTGAAAAGGGCTGTGATATGACCCTGGTAGGATAAAGCTGATAATGGCCTCTTCTCTCACCTGCACCTATTCTAAAACTTGCCCTGCTCAGATGTCTATGTAAAGAAAACTGCCGTAGGTTATGTGTTTTGTGGGGGGGGGGGGATTCATGTGGTTGTAAGTTTAATTTTCATCACAGTCAAATCTTAGAGGTGTGCACATGAGGTTATTATAGCTTGTGTTTGGGTTGAGGACACTGTGGTCATTGTTTTTTTACTTTTCTCACAGACCTCAAATGTGTACAAAGAAAGTTACTATAGCTTGTGCAGGGGCAATGTCCTGTCTAGGAACAACAAAGAAAAATGCTTTACTGTAATAATTTTTTTTTTTCACTTTCCTCACAATCACACTTTAAGCATGAATACAAGTAGCTGCCTTTGACAGTTTGGGTTGAGGAGTGAGGAGACATGCTGTGTATACATATGTCACCAGTCACTTGAAATACATGCCTGTGGCAATTCAAACATCATCATCCTAACACTAAAGGGATGCATAGGCAGGCAGTTCCCAGAAAGGACCTGTGTATCCAGACAACAACTCACGAGTTACTATTTTACCATCTTTGAACATCAAGCCTTTGACACAACTTATGTTTTCCTTGAAAGAACTGAAATTACTTTCATACTCCTGGTTTTTATTTAGGCTACCATTGAATTAAAATGGGAAAATGCTCTAAATGTATTTCAGAACATATATAACCCAATGGCTTCTGAAGGCTCTGGCTTTACTGAGTTATTTCCTAAATGGTTATTGCTGCACTTACTTGGTCAAGAAAGGTGTGTTGAAAGGATGCAAGACAAACTAAAGCTGAACAGTAACATAGTTTCTTTCCTTAATCAAAAGTTCTCTTCAAGCCATCATTGGATAAAAAGGTTGTGCAAAAAGAAAAAAAAATTAAAATGCACTTCAAAGCATATAGAAAGTCATGGCTTCTTGAAAAAGCTGAAGAGTAAGACAAAATGTAAGAAAGGGAAGAAAAAAGTAATGTGCATGGTATAGGGGACACAAGATTGGGGGCAGGGGATGACTGGAGGGTATAATTGGTGTGTGTGTGTGTGTGTGTGTGTGTGTGTGTGTGTGTGTGTGTGTGTGTGTGTGTGTGTGTGTGTGTGTGTGTGTGTGTGTGTTCGGAGGGGCTGAAGCAATAGGCCCAGGGCACTATTTCACAAAGTCCACACCTGTATATAAAGTTGCTGCAATGTATCATTGGTGCAACTAAATTCCAGTAAATTTAAAAGCCCTTTTGTGAGATGGGCCTACATAGTGTGCTACATAGGCCTGTTGTAATGTAAGAGCTCTGTAGCTAACGGTCAGTATGTGATTCCCACTCCTAAAAATTTGCAGCATGAATTAAGAGGTTGCTTAGGAGGGCTGGCAGTGACAAGGTGATATGTAGACTGGAAATGACTAGGGGCCCCCAACTTGACATCTGCTGGAGGCCCCCAGAATGCTAACACCGGCCCTGATAATACAGCATAAAATAAAGGAAATAAGTATAATAATAAAATAAAATAAAATAAATAAAATGTGTAATCTTGGTATTGCTGTATGCTTGGAGAGTCTGTTATACATTGCTGCAGTCAATTAATACATTTGATGCAAATGTCCTCTGCAGTCATTGCAATTGTGTTGTATCCCCATGCCTACCAAAAATATTACAGTATCAGTCACATAATGATTATAGATCTTCTCTCCACAGAAACTACAGGTAAATGGGTGAGGTAGCCCATATTATCAGTAAATAATTGTGTGTTCAGATGTCACAGACTGTTAAAATCATTGCCAGGAATGTGACAATACAGCATAAATAATGTAAATAAGTACAATAATAATAGAATAAAATAAAAAAATAAAATGTGCAATCTTGGTAAGGCTGTATGCCTGGACTGTCTGTTAAAGGTTGCTGCAGCCAATTAATACATTTGATGCAGATGTCCTCTTCAGCCACTGCTATTGGGTTATACCTGCATGCCTGTCAAGCAGACAGTCTGTGGCAGTCAATGTCTTTGTGGCACATCTTATTACTAAGGGTTTGCATCCAGGAAGAAATATGTCATTGTCTCCCTCTACCCTTCCCTCATTAGGCCAATCATTGAGTACAATGCCCCATTTGGCATGTATCACATTAAACACCTGCAACAACTGGAGAGGCCACAAAAGTACCGCACAAACAGGATTCTAGGCCTTAAACATTTGTCCTATATGGACAGACTAAAAAAACTCCAACTATTCTCTGTCTCATATTGCCTACTTAGAGGTGATCTCTGCTTGAATTCCAAAGCCATGTCTGACCTAGCTCTGTTAGAAATGCTACATATGAAGAAATTCCAATCCCTCCGCACCCATGCTCCAGAGACCTCAACCTCATTACCACAATCAACAGAACATGCTGGAAGGACAGGTTCATAACCCAGAGACTGCTATGGAATAGACTTCCCATACATGCCAAGCAGAGCATCTCACTGGCCCTCTTCAAGAGAAATCTTGATGAGTGGAAGGGAAATAGAAAATTCACCCCAGGGATCACTCCAGTGGCTTTACTCGACAGAGGCACTGGGAACTAAGGTCAGGTGGCATAATGCAAGGGTAATCCTATGGGCTAGGCTTGTAAAGGCTCCAGGGCCATTAGCCTAGAACACACCCATGAACCTATGAACCTATGATAGTTGTTTACTTTCTGTATTGTACACATACATGTCTCTCAAGTGTCACACTGTCATGTAATGTAATTAGTAGTGTGTAACCCATCTGTCACAGGTTTAACATACAAATGCTTACCAAAATTGTAAAGTATCACTACATCAGCCCACAGTACAACTTAGTAGTTACATAGGTCCACCTGATGTGCAAATTTTCTGTGTAGCTGTGTACCCTCAGTTGTTGCTGCTGGACCCATACTGTCCCATGCAGATAGATTGAGAGGTATGTACATGCTAGAGCACCTATACGGCACTTGTACACATAAAGAAAGGACAGACCTGTAGAGTAGATTGTAGTACTGTTGTCAGCTATATAACCTATAATGGTATTAATGGACTATATTTCTCTCTCTCCCCAACCCTTATCTTCATTTATTATTATTGTTATTTATTGGTTATGGTTTACTATTAACATATGTTGTTACATTAAACTGTATTTTGGGGGCATGTGTTTTAATATTGTTATGTATTATAATGGTTGGATATTAGCATATATTTTTGAATTATCAATTCTGTTGGCCTTATGCTGCAACTGTTACTGGCATGCTGTTTGCATTCTGACTGTTCTGTTACTTAATGTTGTGTTTCACATAATATGCATTGGTTTGCAATCGGTTTATTTCCATTGTTCTAGCATGCTGTTATTGCTAACAGTGTTTCGGGAATAACTAACCTATCCATCACCACAGTACATCTGGGTATGCTGGTTCCCAGTGATCTGCCTCCCCTACCTCAGCTGGCCATGGCACAGGGTCCTGGCACATCCGAGACCCAGGCCTGTGGTGCCCCTCTGCTGCCCCTGCACCACCTTTGGGTGGAACCGCCTCAGGGGATGGGGCCTGGCCTCCCCCTGAGAGCGGTGGTAGAGGGACTGCTGTCACCCAAGAGATAACTGCCAGTCATGGTGCACAGGATAGTTCAGCAGATGTATGAACCACACCTGCACCAGATTGAGGGCACACTAACCAACCTGGTGGGGCAGGCTGGCCCTGGCACCCAGCCTCCAGCACAGCCACCTTCAGAGCAGTGAAGGAGCAGTGTCACCTGATCCACTGCTGAGGATATGAGTCATGCTGCTGCTATCTGTAGTCACATGCTTCATGGATTCCACAACTCCCTCCACATCCAAGGTGTTTACCCCCTCATGTGTCAAACACTGCCCCTGTCTGCTGTCTTTTCTGTCTTCTATTGCATCCTCTCCCATGCAACCTACCTCCCCACACATCCCTATGTCCCTTCCCCAACATTCCACTCTTTCCTTAAAAAAATGGGGACTGTCCCACAAAAAAAATATTATCCCATACATAGCTCTCCAATTGGCTTGACAACACATTTATGTTGTCCTCACCCCTCTCTCTGAGGTTTGAGAGTCCAAATTCATCTACAAAATCTGTCAAAATGCACAGCTGTTGCTGTACAAGAGATGGATAGCTATGGTTCTTTCCTACAACTTTCTTGCACATCCCTACCTGCCTTTCACTATGTTCTTCCACCACTTGCCACCATTTCACCAATTTCATATCACCCCTTTTTCTTTTCTTTATATTTTTAGCATGCATTTGCACCACACCACTTAGTTCAGCTTAAATGTGCTTTAATGCCTATATGTGTCTATTTCATTGATACTCACATGTACAAATAAAACAGCTCTGTCAGGTCTTGAACCTATGAACCTATCCACTATAACACAGTGGATTAACCCACCATGTTTCACAGGTTGCAGGTTGCATTACTGTTTCCAGCAATACATCCTGATTGCCACTGACAGACTGAAATTAAACCAAATGGGAAAAGTGGAAGTGTATCTGGGATACTGATGCAAAAATACACCAGTAAATAGCCGCATAAATAATAGTGGCAGTACATGAGGCCAGAGATAGCAAGTAAATGTTCCCTTTTATCAGCAATATCTTTACACACACCTGCTAAAGCATCAGTGACAAAGAACATATGTTCAACTGGGACCTTGCTGCAGAAAAACAGCCTTTGAAAGCCACAGACATACTGATGGATGCAGACAAAGTGTGTCACAGCCTGTATGTCTGCACATATATCTTGCAAGTACACCTGTAACAGCACTGACTCAGTAGCTCAGTCTGTTAAATGCCTTGCATATAGTACATTCTGCCACATACACAGTCCTGGGTTAAAATCCACTGTGTTGCACTTCAATTACATTGTTGTGAAGACAGCAAGTAATGACTGAG
>NC_056751.1:677870385-678111980 GCF_019279795.1 Protopterus annectens | reverse complement strand
GTTTTTGGCACTGGTATTGACCGCCACACATTGCTGGGACCATTACTGTTTGACATGTAGCCATGTTAGTTACAAGCAAAGACAATAGGGATATTCCTGTCCACATCTGGGAATTCATACTGTGGCCTAGAATGCATTCTGCACATGACACAGTCTACACAAAGGTATCATACAGACAGATACGTGTTATCCAACCCATGCTGTACACCTATAAGGCTAAACAGAGTCAGTTATCCACATTTACTACACATACTTTACCAAGAGTAACACATAGGTATTTCACCCCAATATGTATAATGGGTAACAATGTGTACATATAGATATGTGCTATGTCATTTGTCATTTGATATTTGCATTTACAATGGTATTGTGAAGTACATCACTGTATCACATATGCAATGAGAGTTCTGCATGCATATCCTCCAAGGTGGTTGTACAACTATGATGAATGTCCATTATTGACATACTTTGCTGTGTTTGAACTGTTCTGCAGTATTACACATATATGAACAGTCACTCACACTATGTATATAAACTGTCGGGTGTGTGTGTGTGTCACAGATGACCTAGGCCACAGACAGTTCTGATACATGTAGTTGACAAGTGCGGTAATGCTCCACCAGATGTGTCCAGGCACCAGAACTGTGACTTGGCGACACATACACATGCTAGAGTAAGGTTTCTGTATGTGCGTGTGCCTCATTATGGCATTCCTGTTCATGTGTGCGTGCATTTCTGATGTGTGTCATCAGCCACAGTTGAACTGCACATCCGGCATCCCCCTCTAGGTGACCATGAGGGTTGTCCCCATTGCGAAATGTTTTGTACAGCTGCGTCAGATGCCACATATCGGACGCATTGCAGCTTCCAGGGCATCCAGCACACACATTCATTATTACGGGCTTGCCATCACACACAAACCGCCACTTCATGGAGGGGAAGCCCTTGTGGATGATGTAGGCCCTGCCACACTCACTGGCTGGTGCTTTGATGCATATGTGTGTGCAGTGTATTGCACACAGTACTTAGGGTATTCCACTATTGTGTGGAAACGACACATATTGCTGCCCAATACCTTACGGGAATTGGGGATATATACATCATCACTGACATGTGCTGACATGGCATTCATGACCTGGTGCAGTACCCTGGATGCTGATGTTTGTAAAATCCATGTCATATCACCAGTTGATCTCTGGAAGGTACATGTTGCTGGTATCCTTAGGGCAACACATACCTTGGTTTCCACTGGGATAGGTTTCCCTCTGTTGGGTCTGTGTGTGAGACATGGCCTGCACAGATCCACAATCTTCTGCAGGAGGTCTCTGTCCACTCTATAGCGCTCTACTATCTCCAGCTCATGTAGCCCCTGGTAGTTTACCCGGTGCCTGCACACTCCTCTCTGTCTACTCACTGTGTGATGCTGAGCGGCATTCACATTGGCACAACCCTCCACATGTTGCATATGTTGACGTATAATAGCAATGGCAGCCCCTAACATTATCTTGTCTCAGTTAAGCTTTTACAGTTTGCACTTCTCTTACTATAATAAAATAGTAGAAAGTCACAGACCAGGAACCAAAAAACCAAAGTAATTCCAAAGGCAAAGGAACATCAACCAGCGGCAGTACTTCCGATATGCGAACTTTAATAAAGGCAAAATGCAATAAAAACACGTAATAAAATCAAGTGCTTTCGCCTGGTTCCTACCAGGCTTTATCAAGATAAAAAAAGTTTAAAACAGTGTCTTAATATATACTTACAATAGATCACATGATTTCTAATCAATCAATTAATTAAAGCACTTCAGTTTAGTGGCGTTTTTCTTAAAGAACTATACATCACATTGAATCTACAAAAAGTAATACTAATGTTGAAAACATTTTGAAAAGTTTTTTGTATAAATCAGAAAACCACATTTCATTAAGTTAATATAATTTTCTGTAGCTACCAAATAAATAAGTGTAACCAATACATAGCCCTACTAAATGCATATAAACATTGAACATTAGCCTCAAGCCCATAACATGCTTACTCGTTCTTCAAGTCGCGCACACAGGCTGACACACATGCACACATGCTTACTCGGGCTTACAGGCTTGCACGGGCGCAAACACACTTCACCAGGTTTGCAAGGAACTTCAGTGATATCCATGGCGTACACCGTCAGTTTACTGACTTTACCTAGGATAAATCATAACACCTCTTCCACTGATGAGTCACTGACAGCAGACATGTGACACACTGCTCCAATAAGATTACAGTGTTTTATACATACACACTCATGATGTCACCTATCTTCTACGATGATAGTCCCCTTCACCTACTCTTAAACTGTAGGGGCTTGGCCCATATGGCATGACAAATTGTGCTTCACTATCCTCAGCCTCAATTGCATAGGATTCCCTACTAATGCTTGGTTACATCTCTGAGTGTGCGCTTCTACACATAGCAACCACTACTCAGTAGCCATGTTGTCTTCAGCTTGCCATTCCCTGCATGACGCAATAACTTTTAACTGACATTACAATTTGTATGTATATTTTACATATTTGTCTTGTTTTGTATGCACAGCGCGTACTCGGAGATCGGGGGAGGACAACTAGAGTTTTATTAATTTCCAATGGGAATACATGCCACTGGCATTATATCTGGACATTGGCATGCTTCTTCAACTAAACCATCCTTTATTTGCAGATGACATTGCTCCGTTTAGCTACTTGCAGAACGTTACTCGGTTAACATCCATGTACATTTCTGCACATACCTCTACTCTTGCACGGACAGCTTACTGTTTCATGTATCGCATATTTTACATCATTTGCATAGCTTTCACCTACAAATGGGGTAATTTGCATATCCTAACATTGTCCGTAACGTTGCTTAAGGGGCTGTGTTACACGCCCCTACAGGATATTGCTGAATAGCTCGGCGGACATCTTGCCTTGCTCTACTCTTACTCTACTCGTACACCGACCAAAGCTTCCTGAATCCTGGCCTAAGCTTTGATGTGTGCTAATATGTCTATTTGTGGGGTAGGCATGGCTGTAGGTATGTTTTGACCTGCTACGTCTGTCATTTATACAGAGCACCTCTCACTTTCATCATTTGTAGAGGTGACAGCCCTATAGGGACTATATGTACAGCTGTGGCATTTGACAAGTCCACACATACCTGCCGTCAATACTAAACTGACTACTTCAGCACTTTTCATACCTTCAGATTTGTCTTGTAGTGGTATAGTCGATGATACTGTTTCCTATAACATGTATCTGTTTCTGATACAAGATATGCCATTTTATTACACCGCTACACACAATATATGGAGAAATCACAGGCCAGATGCCATTACATTCCTTTTGTGGGACACACCCGCCCGGAGTGTTGTGTTCCTCACAAACGCCAACAGGTGCTGATCAAAACATATTCTGCTATCATCTACCTTATGTGTTCGCCGGTATTTGCACTTTCCATCAGTGGCAGAACTCACATGCGTGTGTGGGAGACTGAACACTGTCTCGGGGACACTGCATAGCACCCTGAGGGACACATTTATGTTGTTTCTATTAACCTTCCACATTGACTATCACAGGGCATTAGTATTCATCCAGATTTATCGAGGTACATGCTTTTGACTTATACATGTTTTGTCACTTGTCATCACGTCTTTCTTCACACCTGTCCACCTAATCGCACTAGTTCTGTACATTTATTTAGGTCAGGGTTACCTTCATACCTCTCAACTGTACAAATTTTGGGTAAATGTCCCTAACTTAGATGTCTGATTTTGTTCCTTTTTTAATAATATTGTGCAATGCCTTTCTGGTAATTTAGTGAGAAGTCATTTGGGACTGTGGGGTTAGACAATAATGACAGACATTTGTTATTTACAATTAATAACCCTCGAAACATTCATACTATTGACTGATCCATTATTCTATCCACGTTCTGACTTTGTAAGAGGAATATTTGAGATATTCCCTATTTGTACTTATTTTAAAATGCCTTTGTCCAAATGTATTATTCTGATTGAGGGGTATGGTTACCATCTTATTAAATGCATGTACGTCCATGATAATCGCTTACACGACACTAATATAACTCCCTACGTCTTCCCCCAATAGTTTACACGATATCCAGTAGATGGGTTCTTCATTTTAGGAAGTTAGAGGTGTCTGCTATACCCACATAGGTATATAAATCACTCCCATGGGGCGGACCTCATAAATCTGTGCCAACCAACACCTAGGCACCTAGGCCCATTATTGCATACCCATGATTTCCAGACCTGACACCCCTCCACAGTAGTCATAACACATATTTAATGTAAGCGATAATAAATTATGACGACACTTCTAAGCACTATCCACTCTCCGCATGTCGGTACATATGTCTTACATTCTGTCAACCCATGTGTTATTACACTTGCACAAGCTACTGTTGCATGTACAGCTATATTGTAGTTGCGGATGACACTTCTTTGCAATCATTACAGGGCTGTGCATTTATAAATTCACTATTTTGGAGTCCTGCAAAGGACACCTATATCCATGTTTAAAGAGTAGAACTTACAGATCTGGCACACTGATACTTTCCGGCCAGTAGTTTTGGAAGCAGTAGTGTATTTACCTTAATTGCATGTCTGTTATGTGTATCCATACTAGCTATGGTGTAACCTATTTATGTACATGTGTTATATCTACGAGGACATTTGTTTATATGTTTGTTAGGTATATATCAATTGATGTTGTATGTGTTTGAGTGTATGTATATATATATATATATATATATATATATATATATATATATATATATATGTATGTATATATATATTTATATATATATATATATATATATATATATATATATATATATGTATCTGTACATTCTTTATTTCATATATTTATTTAGTTTAAGTCTGTGGATATATATATCTATACACAAATGTATATATCCATATATAGACATTACGTGTAGAAACCAGCATTCATTTGCTATGCTGTGAGCAGATTACACACGCACAGGCGCACTTGCATTTCCTTATTGTGGGTTACGCACAGGCACACATGCATATCCTTATTTGTAGGTTACATATGTTTACTAAGTCTTTGTGCTTACGTGGGCTTTATTACTTGTGACAGTACCAGTAAAATATCTCTAATCCGGTTAACGGACATATGCGAAACACACGTTCACCTTTACATATTTAAATGTCTGTACAGCACAGACGCATTCATTGCACTTTAACATTATATGTGCTGTAGTCGTAGTTGAACCGGGACTGCATTCACGTTGGCCGGATGCTGTAACCACTATACGTTTGGTGTTCTGACTCATTTATATGCATACCCATAGTACATAGCTACATTAACATATGCCTCACCGCTTCACTTACGTCACAGGCATCCATTCTCCTGCTGGGAAAAATGCGGTACTACATGTTACACATTCCCTATTCCCTACTGCTCTGGACCCAAGCTGCATATTTAATCACTGCAGGGATATTCAGAACCCAAAGGCTTATAGTCCTGACACATACAGGTCTTTAATTGTCAGGGTGTTCATGTGGTGATCTGGGTTTAGGCTTGTCTGCCTGGTGAATGGAAATGCCCTGACCGTGTTCAAATGTCAGACAAAGCACATGACTGGGTTTGTCCATTTTAAACATTTTATCTGTGTTTACAGACACAGGTGTTTGGGCACCTGTCAGCAGCTTATGATGTTGGCAATACATAATATGGGTGGGGGTGGTTACAATACATAATCCACGGTGAGTGGTGTTCCCATTCACATTTGACTACTTCCTGTATTCATTCTTACGAGGGTTATTATTTTGCACATGACTTAACTATGAATTAACTACAGGTATGCAGTAGTACAGTCAACATATGTGACGCTTTGTTACAGTATAAATGTATGGACCTCTGTAATACTGGGGACTACCCCACATCCTTCACAACATTTCATGCTTATGTACATACTATTATTTAGTGAACTTTCGAAGTTTGTGAGAGCAGTAATTACATCTGTCCCTATTTGTCCACCCATCCTTTTAGGCTTTGTCCAGGTTTTGTTGCTGTAATAGGTTGTGAGGTGGTGTCGGTATGTGATTGAGTTGAATATATACTGTCGATAATTCAGTGGGGAGTAGGGTTACCACTTGTTCCTCTTTGGGAGGGGAGGTCCCACTTTGGACAGTTGTGTCCTGTGACGACACCTAAGACATGGCAACTGTCCTGTGATTTTAAGACAGTAATATATTTCTTATTTTCTTTACTAGTTGCATGATACAGGTATTTTGTATCTGGTACACATAACTATTATTTGGGATAGCATAAGCTATTCAAATATATGGAATAAGCTTTTATCTTGGCATACACGTGTAATTCTGTCCTTTGCACTGGCCGGGGGTATGTTTTATCCTGCAGATTCTCACATTTCTACAAGGGATGCCCAACCTTGGCCATCTGAACAGGTGGCAACCCTAGTGGGGTGATCTGCATGGTGGACAGCTGTTCCATCCTGCATAGTATGTTTTGCATGTCTGTGTGGAAAATGAACAGTACCGTGACTACACATACATGTTTTGTCCAGATGTGTACAGTAATGGACACAGTGGCATGTAAACAACTCTGAGGTTTCAACAGGTTACTTATCCCACGTGGGATGTACACACATTTTGCCGGAACATTAACGCGCAGGCATTTGGATTTACGTACCTGTGATGGGATGTTTACAAATGTGGGATACATATTTGCAATCCTGACACTGCCTAGGACGATACTTCCTACTACATATGGGGAATACTCGCTATGTGTAGGTGTACGGATGCGCAAGGCTGGAAGCTGGATTTGGTGGACATTCGGACATGGGTGCGGGTTATGTGCTGTACAGGGGTTGTTGCGTATTGCATTTGCATGCATGGGTTCTGCTTTTGGATATCCCGGTTCCGCATATGGCATCCTATGTGTATGTGACGGTTACGTTCATGTATATAGCACATTTTAATATACATATGTTTGTGTGTGTTTGGTATACAATTTGGACTGTCAGGTTTCTTTATGGTTGTTATATAGCCACAACTGCCCAGCTGTGTACTATCACTACCACTGTGGGACAGCTGGTGACCATGCCCATGGGGCTAGATGTGTGTATTGGCGGTGCGCTGACATGATCCGCTTCACTCCCACTGGGTATAACTTCTGACAGTGCAGTACATTACGGACACACGATTTTAAATATCATTTGTTCCATGGATGGACACTCATATTGTGTTGCATGCATTTCTGTTTGGTTCTCCATTTTGTGTGGCCGGGAATTGTCTTGCATGCTTTGCATACGTTTCATTATCCACGGACACTGATAGGTGCAATTACTATTGCAGGCAGGCTATGATATTCAGCAGTTTAGGTTGCTCATCGTCAGCCGACATTGACACGCCTCCGGGCGCAGCTTAGTAATGCCCCATGCACTCGCGCACGTGTCCTATGCACGTGGATGTGGTAGTGGCGCACCTTCATTAATATGCATATGGTGCTACTACACCATTTATACGCCGCACGGCCAGCGCAGGCCTTACACCGGCCTTGCGCCAAGCTTCATGAATCCAGGGGAATGTCTTTATCTGAATCAAAAATGTCTTCCAGCTTAAACGATAATGAAACAACCATAGAACACCTTCATTCACTCGCGGTAATATTAAGTGCAGCTCTGCAATTGAGAAGGGTCTTGTAAAGATGACTGTATAAACCTGCTGGCAACTTCCACTAACAAAATAAGTAAAACAATCCCCTAAATAGCTGAAATGTTACCCAAACAATGATCGTATGAAAAATATAGAGCATAGAGGATCTTGGTTTCTTTTGAGGAGTTTATTCTGGTACCAGCTTTACAATTATCTTTAACCTTGGCCATCCACAAATCCTTAGGTTTGGCCTCTGAAAAGTAGACACCAAAGCAGAGCAGCCCAGGGATGGATCCCTGGGGTGCATTGCTGGTGACAGGTCCTTTGGAGGAGATGGAGCCAATCACCCACCCTAATTTCTTGAATTCTACCTTTGAGCTAATTTGTTATCTATCAAGTTACAAAGGGATTAATATTTGGCTTGGAGAGTTTATTAACAATACCTGAGAGTGGAATGGTGTTGAATGCCTTAACATGATCTAGATATGTGTCATGTACTCACATTCCCTCATCCATTGTTTCAGTCAACTAGAATGAGTAAGCAGGATTTTCCCTTGATAAAACTTGTCCTGGGTCAAGGGTTTGTAGATTACCCATGTCCATGTTTATTAATTCCATTATGAACTTTTCATAACCTTACAGATGAGGCTGTCAGATTTATTGGTCCAGAATTACCTGGGCCAGTCGACAACCCAAGCTTGTGCAAGAGAATGACTGTTGCTATCGTCCATTTATCTGGGACATAAGCCTGTTTGGAGGCTGATACTGAATTGTCTCAACAGAGTGCTTGACAGGTCCTGTTGCAGGTTGGCCAGTAGGCATCCTGTTATATTATCTGGCTCCATAGAAACATTATTCTTGGCCTTGGATAGCACCTTGAAGACTTGCTTTCAGAAGATTTTGGATAGGTGTAAATGTAGGTATGTAATCTGGGAATGTTGGGAAGGTGGATGTTTGAACTGCTACTATATTGGTTATGTCCCTGGGACTGAGAAGGTGGAATAATTTAATATTAGCTCTGGCAGTGCTGGGCATTATTTTTGATATTTCTAACATAGTTAAAGGAGGTTTTTTGGCTTTCTCTTACCTGTGTGGCTATTGTTAGCCCATATCCAGTTTTGGTTGATTTGATCAGAGACCAGAGTTCCCTGTTAAGTTTAGCAAGAGCATTTTTGACATGCAGAGAGTTAACCTATTTTTACATGCAATGATTTTTTTCCTTGTTGTAAAGCCTGTTTATATATAAGTTCCACTATATGGGTTTATTTTTAAATTGACATTATATATACTTTATAGGAGGCAGATGCCTATATGTAGCTATTTACATGAGTGTAGAATTGCTGGTAAAGGAATCCGCATGTGCAATGGGGTTATCAAGTTGAAAGTTGATGTGTAATTTAGCTAGGTCATTACTCATTTTATGTACATTAGACTTCCCTAATATTCTGAATACTAACATAACGGTAGATGTTTCTGGCTTCAGTCATAAGGTTAATGGGACTGATTTATGGTCTGATTTGACTAAGAAGGGGTTACAATTAGTATAGAACAGAGCTGTCTCATATTGGTAAGGACCAGCTCCTGGATTTTATTGCCCCAACATGTGGTGCATAAAAACTAGTCCTTAGAGTTTGTATCAATGAAGCCTAGAAATCTCTGGGCATAAATGTTAGAGGATGTATATGTCTTCCAGTTAATAAAGGGGTAATTGAAATCCCTTAGGAGAATCATGTTTGGCTTAATTCATAAGGACTACATACTGCTTAGATAGGAGTTATGGACTGAGGGGGGAAAGTGGGGGGTCCTCCAGTTAGCCATGAAGTGAGTATGTCTTCTTGTTAGTAAGCCAGATGTGGAGGACTTCCAGGTCATTAGCCTGTCTAATTAGTCTGGAGGTGACACTCTAGTTTAACAAATATATAGATGCCTCTGCTTTTACTGCCTTCATTTATTGAGGTGGACCTGAGCACATGTAAGTGCTGAAGACGTGCTCTCAATGGACTTGAAGCAGGTCTCAGTGACAATGGAGTGGAGTTTTTAGTTAAGGCTTCTAGCATTGAGCAGTAAAACATTTACGTTATCTGGATTCTCTTTTGATACATTGGATGTTTTTGGAGATTGACATTTCCTAAAAAAGGCACTATGGTGGTGGATACAGTTTTTGCTAGTAAAGAAAAGCCTTAAGGAGAAAGGCGCATACCACCACTGACAAAGCACTTAGGACTGTTTACCATATACTCCAGACTGATGCACATTTGACCTCTTTAGAATGACACCAAAAGTTAAGACAGTTGTTGAAATCCATAATCTTTTGTTTGTACTGCTGCATCATTCTTGTTGAAAGTTAAATGCTGCTCAAGGCACGGCTTCTACCTGTCTGCGATGCATATTTTGAGAGCTCCTTCCATATATCTCTTCATGTAGTCCAAGAAGACACATCTGAAGTTATTTACTCACAAACGTACTATGACTGTTTCATATGCGTACTTACAGTACAAGGATGAAGGTATGTATAATGTGACAAATTCTGGGTGCCATTAGACATATGACCCTCTCCTTATCAGCCAGGTACATGGTGCATCAGTGCATCTCAGTATGGACTCACCTATGACAAAGATGTAGAATGGTGCATCTCAGTATGGACTCACCTGTGACAAAGATGTAGAATGGTGTATCTCAGTATGGACTCACACTTGACAAAGATGGAGAATGGTGTATCTCAGTATGGGCTTACCTATGACAAAGATGTAGAATGGTGTATCTCAAAATGGACTCTCCTATGACAAAGATGTAGAATGGTATATCTGAGTATGGACTCATCTATGGCAGAGATGTAGAATGGTGTATCTCAGTATGGACTCACCTATGGCAGAGATGTAGAATGGTGTATCTCAGTATGAACTTACCTATGGCAGAGATGTAGAATGGTGTATCTCAGTATGGACTCACCTATGGCAGAGATGTAGAATGGTGTATCTCAGTATGGGATCACCTATGGCAGAGATGTAGAATGGTGTATCTCAGTATTGACTCACCTATGACAGAGATGTGGAATGGTATATCTCAGTATGGACTCACCTATGACAGAGATGTAGAATGGTGTATCTCAGTATGGACTAACCTATGACAGAGATGTAGAATGGTGTATCTCAGTATGGACTCACCTATGACAAAGATGTAGAATGGTGTATCTCAATATGGACTCTCCTATGACAAAGATGTAGAATGGTGTATCTCAGTATGGACTCATCTATGGCAGATATGTAGAATGGTGTATCTCAGTATGGACTCACCTATGGCAGAGCTGTAGAATGGTGTATCTCAGTATGGACTCACCTATGGCAGAGATGTAGAATGGTGTATCTCAGTATGGACTCACCTATGGCAGAGATGTAGAATGGTGTATCTCAGTATGGACTCACCTATGGCAGAGATGTAGAATGGTGTATCTCAGTATGGACTCACCTATGACAGAGATGTAGAATGGTGTATCTAAGTATGGACTCACCTATGGCAGAGATGTAGAATGGTGTATCTCAGTATGGACTCACCTATGACAGAGATGTGGAATGGTGTATCTCAGTATTGGCTCACCTATGGCAGAGATGTAGAATGGTGTATCTCAGTATGGACTCACCTATGGCAGAGATGTAGAATGGTGTACCTCAGTATGGACTCACCTATGGCAGAGATGTAGAATGGTGTATCTCAGTATGGACTCACCTATGACAGAGATGTAGAATGGTGTATCTCAGTATGGACTCACCTATGACAAAGACATAGAATGGTGTATCTCAGTATGGACTCACCTATGGCAAAGATGTAGAATGGCATATCTCTGTATGGACTCACCTATGACAAAGATGTAGAATGGCATGTCTCAGTATGGACTCACCTATGACAGAGATGTGGAATGGTGTATCTCAGTATGGACTCACCTATGACAGAGATGTGGAATGGTGTATCTCAGTATGGACTCACCTATGACAGAGATGTAGAAAGGTGTATCTCAGTATGGACTCACCTATGACAGAGATGTAGAATGGCGTATCTCTGTATGGACTCACCTATTACAAAGATGTAGAATGGCATATCTCAGTATGGACTCACCTATGACAGAGATGTAGAATGGCATGTCTCAGTATTGACTCACCTATGACAGAGATGTGGAATGGTGTATCTCAGTATGGACTCACCTATGACAGAGATGTAGAATGGTGTATCTCAGTATGGACTCACCTATGACAGAGATGTAGAATGGTGTATCTCAGTATGGACTCACCTATGACAGAGATGTAGAATGGTGTATCTCAATATGGACTCACCTATGACAAAGATGTAGAATGGTGTATCTCAGTATGGACTCACCTATGACAAAGATGTAGAATGGTGTATCTCAGTATGGACTCACCTATGACAAAGATGTAGAATGGTGTATCTCAGTATGGACTCACCTATGACAAAGATGTAGAATGGGGTGTAGCATTGCTTTCTGGACTTTTGTAAGGTGTAGATTCATGTTTTATGATAGGTGTTGCTTGAATTATTTGAGAGGCTGCTGAAGGTACTTATTATTTAGGCTACATTTAAGGGGCATTTATAGTGTAGTTTGGTTACTTTTAAGAGCTTCAGCATAGACGATCTATGTGCTTGGTTTGTATTGATTGAGATGAATATAGTGTGGTATTATTGACAACCTGTTTGATAAATATCACGGTCTTGTGTGAGAGCCTCGCCTCCATCGTCTTTATAAAACTTCATCTCTCACAAACTGTATCAGTACCCTTAAGTCATAGGTGGTGGTCAGAAAAAGTGAGATATTTTCTACTTTGTTTCATAATGCCCATTTCAGTCAAGCTGTGTGGGCACAGATACAACTGGAAAGTGCTTGTCCATGGACTTCATGGATAGTTAGAAAGTTCATGCCTATAATTATCTACCGTTTGTTTAGTGGCAATGGTGTCATTGCAGTGCTGCTTATGACACGGATAGGTGTTGTACTGACATTTACTTGTAATTGAATGTATAACTAGGGCCTGGATTAAATGTTTATAAAGATTGCATACTGAAATGTATCATTAACTAAAGTGATGTAGAATAAAGCAGTAAATACTATAGAAAATTAAATCCAAAAATGGCATGATGGTACTGAAATTCTGTCCTAAATTAGGTATATCATTAGATAAATATTTCAGTCACTCGTTGATATATATTATCTATAGTAAGTGCAATATCATTAAATAAATATTTCAGTCACTCATTGATATATATTATCTATAGTAAGTGCAATATCATTAGATAAATATTTCAGTCACTCGATATATATTATCTATAGTAAGTGCAATATCATTAGATAAATATTTCAGTCACTCGATATATATTATCTATAGTAAGTGCAATATCATTAGATAAATATTTCAGTCACTCGTTGATATATATTATCTATAGTAAGTGCAATATCATTAGATAAATATTTCAGTCACTCGTTGATATATATTATCTATAGTAAGTGCAATATCATTAGATAAATATTTCAGTCACTCGTTGATATATATTATCTATAGTAAGTGCAATATCATTAGATAAATATTTCAGTCACTCGATATATATTATCTATAGTAAGTGCAATATCATTAGATAAATATTTCAGTTACTCGTTGATATATATTATCTGTAGTAAGTGCAATATCATTAGATAAATATTTCAGTCACTCGATATATATTATCTATAGTAAGTGCAATATCATTAGATAAATATTTCAGTTACTCGTTGATATATATTATCTGTAGTAAGTGCAATATCATTAGATAAATATTTCAGTCACTCGATATATATTATCTATAGTAAGTGCAATATCATTAGATAAATATTTCAGTCACTCGATATATATTATCTATAGTAAGTGCAATATCATTAGATTAATATTTCAGTCACTCGTTGATATATATTATCTATAGTAAGTGCAATATCATTAGATAAATATTTCAGTCACTCGTTGATATATATTATCTATAGTAAGTGCAATATCATTAGATAAATATTTCAGTTACTCGTTGATATATATTATCTATAGTAAGTGCAATATCATTAGATAAATATTTCAGTCACTCGATATATATTATCTATAGTAAGTGCAATATCATTAGATTAATATTTCAGTCACTCGTTGATATATATTATCTATAGTAAGTGCATTGGGACTTGCTTTGTGGATAGTGTATATAGTTTTTATTAGCTTTCTTTTTCTTTTCTGTTTTTGCTGTTATATTGTTGTACTTAAACTTCTTGGTAATATGATGTAGGGTCCTGATATAAAATCAATAAAACATTACAAAAGAAAAAAAAGGAGTGCCACAGTTCTTCAGTGATTTCTGTAAATTAACATGTCAGGCTTGTTTTTAATGAGTGACTTTATCAGTTGTAAGTATTGTAATGCCATTTAAATTCAATATACTATTATTCATTTATTCATTTGTTTATTGTTCTGTTCATGCATTCATTTATTCATTTATTCCATTTGTTAACCAAGATAGCCCAACTGAATGAAAGCACATTTTTTCAGCAGCGGACTTAGGAGAAAATCTTCACATTTGACAGGATATAATTAACTCACAAAACATTAAAAAAAATTAGGACTGCTATAAACAGCCAACAAATTCCTTACTGCATCAAGTAGAGTGTCTCTTGCCTTTACATACCTACTCCCATCTCTGTTATATGGTTCTTCCATCTTGACTAACTTCCAGGCCACCCTAAAATATATACTAGAACAGTGTTACAAGATAGTTATATTTGCAGTGCATACAAGTCACAGCATAAACCATTGGTTGCCACAATCAGCTCTAAGCAGTGGTCAGAGTAGACTCTAAGGTCAACAGAGACTAGGCTGAAGACCTGGAAGTTGACTGTAGAGAAAATATGTTTAAGGAATTAATCAGGGCTGCAGCACTCCAAGAAGAGGAGAAAATAGGTGGAGTTGAAGAGGAATGGCAGCACCTCAAAACAGAGAGGACTACAGAACAGATATGTGGCCAAGTCAGGTATGGAAATAAGGTACTTAAGGAAAGCTTGTGGTGGAATGCAGAAGGCCAGGAAGTCATCAAAAGAAAGAAGGAGTTCAGGAAGAAGTGGGAGACAGAAAAGACTGACCAGGGTAGGAAGGACTACGGGCTGGCTAACAAAGAAGCTAAGAAAGAGGTTGCAATAGCAAAGAATAGGGCATCAGATGCACTGTACCAACTTCTGGAAAGTGACTCATTAGGTGGCACAAAGAAACTATGTCAGGTTGTAAGGCAAAGACAGAAAGATAAAGAAGATAGTCAGACATCCTTCATAAGGGATACCAGCAGCAACCTGCTCACCAGTCCACATGACATCAAAGGTAGATGGAAGGAGTATTTCCAGCAGCTTCTGAATGAAGAAAACCCCACAGAAGCTGTAATGGCCCAGAAACAGCCTACGATGAGAGAAGAAGAGGAGCCCACCCTAGAAGAAGTAAGAGCAGCACTAAGGAAGATGAAGTCAGGGAAAGTAGCAGGCTCAGATGAGGTCACAGCAGATATGATAAAGATGCTGGGTGAGATAGGGGAGCAATGGCTCCTGAGGATACTCATAGCTGTGTGGAGAGAGAGAGGCGGATCCCAGATGACTGGAGAATAAGCATACTTGTGCCAGTGTACAAGAACAAAGGACATCCACAACTGTGGGCAGTACAGGGGAATCAAACTCTTATTACATTGCATGAAAGCTCTAAAGAGGAAGCTCTAAAGAGGGTGATTGATAAACGGATACTCAGAGTAGTAGAATGTAAGATGAGAGATGAGGAGTTCAGATTCAGATCAGGATGCAGCACAACTGACCTGATGTTTGCAGTGAGACAGATAGTTGAGAAGAATCTTGAGATGAAGAAAGAGTCCAACTGGGCATTCCTAGACTTGGAGAAAACATATGATAAGGTCCCAAGAAAGCTGATTTGGGCAGTACTGTGGTGCTTCAAAGTCCCAGAAACACTGGTAGAATTAGTGCAGGCTATGTACAGGGACCTAATGACTCAAGTACGAACGGTGTTCGGCATCCCAGAGGGGTTTCCATTGGGAGTGGGTGTACACCAGGGTTCAGCTCTGAGCCCACTGCTGTTCATACTGGTGATGGACTACATTAGCAAACAGGTTGGACGGGACAGGTCAACAAAGTTACTGTATTCAGATGATGTGGCATTATAGACAGACTGTGAGCAAGAACTCCAGGAAAGTATAGGAGAATGGAATGCAAAACTGAAGGCATATGGGATGAAACTAAGCACAGATAAGACAGTGGTAATGGCAGCAAACTGGAGAAATCAGAAGAAGCTGAGAATTGAGATAGAAGGGAAGACAGAGGACAGGTAAATTGCTTCAAGTATTTGGGAGGGGTAGTTGAGGAGAAGGGAAGTCTGTATGAGGTGGTCAAAGCTAGAATCAGAGAGGCTGCAGACAACTAGAATCAGAGAGGCTGCAGACAACTCACATAGAGTGTCAGGTATACTCTATGACAGAAGAATGCCAAAGAAGCTGAAAAGTAAGGTGTACAGGACAGTGGTGCCACCAGTACTACTAAATGGAACAGAAACCTGGGCAGCAAAAGCAGAGCAGTTGAAGAAGCTGGAGGTGATGGAAATGAAGTGCCTGAGAATGGTGGTAGGATGCACTCTGTGGACAGATGAAGAAATGAGGACATAAGAGCAGAAGCCAAAATAGCTGCAATTGTAGTAAAGATCAAAGAGAACAGATTTTGGTGGTTTGGACACGTGTAGAAAAGCAGAAGACAATCTAGTGAAGGAGTTTTGGGACAGACAGGAAGAAAAGAGTAAATGAGAACATCCAGCAAAAAGCTGAATGGATTGTATGAAAGAAGATTTGTGACAGTCATGCATGAGTGTCAAAGAAGAGAGGACTGTGGCATTCAATCGAGAGAGATGGCAACAGTTAACATGATTCCCTGACCTCCCCATGTAGAAAATGGGAAAAAAGGGGGCTGATGATGATGATGACAAGTCAAAGCAGGCATCACTGTTCTGTACTAAAAACTCTAAACTGGCTTGAATTATTCCAAAAACTAAACTGTACCCAACCTATTTTAGTACACAAAATTAAATTTAATCCCACTGCCTGGCACACTGTCAATACACTTCTCCAACACTACGTCCTAAATCATCACCTTCAATCTTCTTACAAAAATCTACTTGACATCTATAAGTCTTAAAAAACTGCTGTCAAAACTGGTACTCACATTCTGTCTCAAAAGTCTGGAATACAATGCCTGCACTAATTAAGCTAATACATAACATTCATTTATTTAAGCTGCAATTAAAACGATTCCTCTCTGATGGCTTGTTTTGCACTTGCTGCTCTACTGGCTAAAATTTCAGCTCGTTCTCTTAAATGTCTGCGTACATTCACTCTTTTTCCTCATTTTTATTCCTCTTATTTCCCTTACTCTTAATCCTGCTTCATTATTTCTCCTTCCTCCCATATCTGCCCCACTTACTACCCCTAACAAATATTCGTCACTCTCCCCTCCCTTCTCCCCTCCTCTTTTTCTGCTGTTTGAGTTTTTCCAATCTTACATTTGCTTTATAAGTGAGTAATAAACTCTTGCACTCGTAACATGCAAACACATTTCTGTGATGTATGATATTGTATTTATCTTGATTTAATGATGTTATATGCGTATTATTCATATGTGTAATAAGATTTGTATCACTCTGTGTATTTACAGTATATATGTATTTTCTGATCTTTTTTCTAGAGCTTTTCTCCCCAGGCCTTGGTTGAAAATGGATAAAATTATCCAGTTGGACTTTCTGGATAAACAAATGTCAATAATTAGTAATGTTAACAATCACAGATATAGATTTATATAGAAAAATATTTACATAGCATTAGGAGAGAATTCTTTACAAACTGATTCACTCAGGACTTATATTAACAGTCAAGTTCAATGCAGTAACAAATAAAAAAAGCAAAACACCAAAGATGTATAGAAATGAAGGCCTAGAGGCAGTAACAGGATAATGAAGACAGGCTGGCAAATGTATGCAGACAAAGATGGAGAAAGAAGTGTAAAACAAGTGGAAAAAGTAGGAGAATAGGTGTCTGTCCAGTTAGTGAAGGGTAGTGAATAAAGCAATGTGATCAATTAATTAGGAGTATTTAGTACATGGGCAAAGCCACTGTGAGGCTACATAACTTTCAACTTATACTTGAAACATTGTCTATCATTAAACCATTTCACAGTTCAGCTAATCAATGTGTCATAGAGTCCTATACTCTAGTGTGTATTAATAAATAGTACCAGGATATAACACCACATTTATTTCTGAGTGATCAGAATGGAAAGAGTAAATGTGCGTAGAAAATAAAATCAGGTCCATAATTAAGTGTTGAGAAACTGTATTTTAATAGTGCAGGTTGAGAAAGGACTAGTCAACCCAAAACAAGACCAATGACAAAAAAGCTGTATCCAAAACATAAATGAACAAAGCAGCTCTAACTCGATACTACAAAAAACAACCAAACAAAAAAATCCAAAATAACACACAATCATTAAGAGTTATTGCCCCATACAAAGGATTCATCAGACTGTGTTTACACCTTTCTGACGTGTATTCCTGTATTTAAACTCCACACATGAATTAAAAACAACCAGAGCTGTATCATGGTTTAATGGGGCCCTAGACAGGGTAATGGAGTAGACCCCCAATGCAGCAAAGAAGCAAGGATTGGAAAGGCCACCCTTTTTTTTTTTTTTTTGTTAAGATTAACTTCTCACATACTTTGAGAGGATTTCATCTTCACCTGCATGACATACTGCAGACACACAGAGAAATCTGTAGTTTACCATGTCAGGTACTGCTGACAATCGTATATGGGCAATTAGTTTTACTGAATGGAGAAGCTCAACAGCAGTAATGGAAAAAGACAGTGAGGTGTGAAACTTGTTTCCACGGTCTTTATTGCAGATTGGAAGAGAATTTACACTAATTTACAGCAGCTTCTGATGTAGCCATGTCTTTCATAGCAAAACAAGCAGTTAAATCATCAAGGTTTCAAAGGCAGTAGTCAACTTTTTTGACAAATTTACATATGCAGCATCGCAGTATTGACATGCTAAGCCTTCAGTGTTGGTTGTTTTATATATTAAGATGACTTAAATGTCGTATCAAAGATGTCCATGACATTTACAGAATCTCAGAAAATATTTTTTTCTTGTAAGCCTTGTAAAGTATCATCACATTTATCATTTTTATGCCCCTCCCCACAGGAAAAAAGTACCTAAATCCCTCCCCACAGGAAACAAGTGCCTAAATCCCTCCCCACAGGAAACACGTGCCTAAATCAGGACTGCTTTGCAGGAAGAGAAACAGCTGGAAACCCTATCAGCCAGGTGCAGTGATGCTGTTTTTAAGAAGGTCTTTCATGCTTTCTTGTGACATACTTCCAGACGATGATACATATCTTGTACACAGATCCATAGGAAGAGACATATTCCACTGACGTTTGAGTCAGTCCTTACATAGGTATAATGCATGAGCATGTTCTAGTCTACAATGGAAATATAACCATTGATGGCAACAATGACATACATCCAAATTTACATTAGCATCTTGTGTTACATGCCTTTTCATTAAAAACATTAAGGAAAGAAATCAGAAGTACTTTATCTATTTCTATCTATCTATCTATATATATATATATATATGTATATGAGCTGTGGATGAAGGCAAGGTGGTTCATACAGCCTACCTTGATCTGGCCAAGGTCTTTGATACCATTCCCCATTCAGGAATAATAGAAAAACTCACTAAGCTAGGCATCAACCCCTATATCACTAGGTAGGTTGCAAACTGGCTCACAAATAGAACCCACAGTGTGAAAGTAGCTGACTCCAAGTCAGACTTCCGACCAGTCAAGAGTGGAGTCCCACAGGGTTCAGTCCTGGGTCCTCTCCTGTTTTGGTATGTACTTCTCTGAACTCCAGGTCAACATGAAGGGTCTCTGACTGACAAAGTTTGCAGACGATTGCAAGTTGGGAGCTATTATTAATTCCCCAAGTGATGCTGACATCCTACAGAAAGGCCTCACTGAGACCAATGACTATTGTCAGAGCCATGGCCTTAACTTCAATGCCAAAAAATATGTCATCATCCCCTTTGGGAAAAACTCAGTTCCCATGAATTACCACATCAATGGTAGTCCGCTGAACACAGAAGACGTTTTAAGAGATTTGGGAACACAGGTTGACAGCAACCTCTCTTTTGACCACCACATTGCCACTGGGGTCAGAATGTCCTTCTTTGTGGCACATCTCATTACTAAGGGTTTTTCATCCAGGAAGAAAGAGGTAATTGTCTCCCTCTACTCTTCCCACATTAGGCCAATCATTGAGTACAATGCTCCATTTGGCATGTACCACACTAAACAACTTGCAACAACTGGAAAGGCCACAAAAGTACCTCACAAAGAGGATCCTGAGCCTTAAATATTTGTCCTATATAGCCAGACTTAAAAAACTCCAAATATTCTCTGTCTCATATCGCCTATTAAAAGTGATCTCTGCTTGACTTACAAAGCCATATCTGACCCAGCTCTGTTAGAAATGCTACATCTAAAGAAATCCCAATCCCTCCACACCACACACTCCAGAGACCTCAACCTCGTTACCACAATCAACAAAACATGCTGGAGGGACAGGTTCATAACAAAGAAACTGCCCATGCTATGGAATAGACTTCCCATACATGTCAAGCAGAGCACCTCACTGGCCCTCTTCAAGAGAAATCTTGATGAGTGGATGGGAAATAGAAAATTCACCCCAGGGATCAGTCAAGTGGCTTTACTCGACAGAGGCACTGGGAACTAAGGTTGGGTGGCACAATGCCAGGGTAATCCTATGGGCTAGGCTTGTAAAGGTTCCAGTGCCATTAGCCTAGTACACACCTATGACTCTATGAACCTATCTCTCTCTCTCTCTCTTTCTGTATCTATCTATCTATATATCTATATATATTTATGGGATCCATACAGATGCTCGACTGCATCTTTTCACCGAATCCTAATTTGGTGAGCATACTTGCGCGAAAGTGCTATTCACTGAAGTAACACTTTCACTTAAGTATGCTTGTTGTTCCGGTCGTAATATGGTGCGGTAAGGGAAAATTCCCTTTTCCCCACTGTAGTGCGACCTCAGAGTGAGAATATTAAAGTAGGGCGGGTGCATGGGGCATTCAAGTAGATTTTTTTTTTTTTCCCTAACATACTTTAATGAAAGCGCTTTCATTAAAGTGTGTTCAGTGGTAATGGATTCGGCTTTTGATCAAAAGTCCTAGATCCATTATATTTATATATATATATATATATATATATATATATATATGTACATGTGTGTAGCACACATCTTACATGTATGTATAGAAACATACGAGCGTGTATTATGGAAAAATTGTGTGTGTGTGTGTGTGTGTGTGTGTGTGTGTGTGTGTGTGTGTGTGAGAGACTGTGCACATGCACACCCGCTTAAACTAGTGACACTTCATCCTTCCAGTCTGTAGTTAAGTAAAAGTAAAATATCTGTATTGTACAGTGCAACCACCAAAACTGTATTTCTATTAATTTGGTTTAAAAGACTCATCTTAATGTATGTGTATAGCACATTGCAATTAATTCATTGCTTTAATATTGAGATGGCTCTCTTATAAACTTATAAATGCTTTAGCTTTAAGAGATGTTTTTCACATTTTCATAATAACTTTGTATATGTAACCATGGAGCTTTTCTGCATTGGTTTCCATTGAAAAGGGGATTTATTTCTCAGTTGGACTTTCCCAGCTAAAAAAAAAAAAGTAAATAAATACACAATGGGAGTGATGTGGTTAAAACTCCAGGCTGATATGAATGAAACAGGCCTGCTTTTTCTATTTGCACTTTAACCTGTGCTATTAAAACACTAACTAGGCCCTTACTATTTTCAGTTCCATATCCACTAACCCACTAGACACAAAATCAAGAAAAGTGTGCAGGTGAAGAGGAGTATTACTGACCTACCAAGCAAAGAGAGAGAGAGAATGAAACACTGACATAAAGAAAGCAAACGCTCCATTTTTCATTCATCACTCCATGTTTTTATTAATCATCTTATTAACCTTCGGCTCCTTGATTATGGCATTTGTTCATTTCTTATGTAAATATGGAAAGGAGTGCTGCATAAGGCAAACAACTGACATATGAACTGAATGGGAAAAGTACAACACAAACAGCAGAAAGGATGTGGATGAAGTGTATGAAGGACAGGAGTCAGACAAACGTGTAATATAGTCTGAGCGTCTTCATTTGGCAGTTATTTGTGCTCGTCTCATTGCCATTGTCTATGTTCACGCTGTTTCCTGTACTTAACAAATCATTATATGAACAGAATAACAAGAAAAGATTGAAAATATATGCTACAAAACATTCGTGCCAAAGAAACAAATAGTTATCGAAAGTTAAGAAGTAGAAAGCTGGTCATATTTTGTTTTGAAACTTACTTAGTAAGGAGAAACAAGAACATGACAGTTATAAAACAAATCAAAATAAAGCATTTTGTACAACATTCAGGTAAATAAATAAATACATACATACATACATACATATATAAATAAAACCAAAAATCTTTCCACTGCAGTTAATGGGGAACAAAATTATTCTCAAATCCCTTCTTTTCCAGTAGTGGTTGTCACATTTGAAACTGTCAGGATTTCTAAGTGCAATAACAGCTTAATCACCTCAGAAAACAGTGAAGGAAAGGGGGCTGTTAATTTGTCTTTTACTACAAAAAGATACTTTAAACAAAGCTCTGCAATTTAGCTACTTTTCAGGATGCAGCTGTGTAACTCCTTACACTAGTGTTAGAAGGGCTCTGAGACAAACATAAATGAGGGTCATTCTACGAAAAAAAAGACGCAGTCTGGTATTAGAAGGTATATAAGATGACACTGACTGACACTAATCCCATTATATGTCAATGGGATGGGAACACACCACTACTTCCTGATGTCTAGCATGACTCATATGAATCAGACTTGAAATGAATTATGGGAAAGTGAAAGGAATGAAGAAAAACAAGATCATGTTAGCATGTTAAGCCAGACTGGCAGCCATTTTTGGTAAACATACTAAAATTCAATAAGAAGCACTAAAGTGACTTTGAGGTATAGAATAGCCCTGAAAGCAAAGATAGAGTGAAAAACTGTTTTTTTTTTCTTTTTTTTTAGTTCTAAGATGGAGTTTTCCTTTACAGAAGAAATTTAGTGGCAGTCTTCCATTCAGTGAGCATCGCATGCCAGCAGGCCCTAAGCAGCTGCCTAGATTGCTTAGTGCTCGATCCAGCTCTGAAGACAACCAATCAAATATACAAGAACATTTTAGTGAACTGCCCCATTCCTTTTTCAAGTAAACATTAACATTTTCAGTGTCATTCATCCCTGGTGCATCACAGGCAGTCCCTTTTACCTGCATCAGTAGTGTCTTCATTCTAACAATTCATCTCTTACTTCTTTAGCATATAGAGAAACAATGTTCTCTAATACATGAAATCTGAAATCTTTTAAAATGCACAGATTATCTAAAATGTAATATTTCCTGAAGTCTTATTACAAGATACATCTTATTTTACCAATGGCTTATATATAATGTCAAATATTGTGGGGGGAATTAAGTAAGGAAGAAGAAAGATTATGTGCATGTATAGCAAAAAAAAATAGGTTATGTCACTACATATTTAGAGTATACCATCATGCATCCATTTAATTTTAAAGAAAATATGGTAAAAGGCCAGATGATTAGAACCTGTAGGGTAACGGTATTGACAACTTTTTCCAATGCGAGTTAGATAATCTGAAGTCTGTTTTTACAAAGGGCAATGCGAGTTAGATCATCTGAAGTCTGTTTTTACAAAGGGCTTATTCTGCTTCAGTAATAGGAAGGGATGCTATGAGCATCTTGGAGGTAGACATAATAATATAAAGCATGGGTACAAAATGATGTATCTTGTGATACAACTTCAGAAAATTTGAAGTTTTAGGACTTTATCAATGACGTTGGTAATTCATAGGTTCATGGGTGTATAAGGTCATAGGTGTATACTAGGCTAATGACCACTAGGGTCTTTATAAGTATAGTCATGCAACCCAAATATATTCCATGAGTTATTGTGCCTTAGAGGTAATTTTAAGAAGTGTATGTCAGTTACTGGATGATTTAATGGCTGCCTCTGTCCATCATGGACACAGGTGTCAGACTAGGGGTGGGTTTCCAATTTCCCATCCACTGACCCAGGTTTACTTGAATAAAGTTAGGGAAGGTCTCTGCTCCACAGGGATGGGAAGCCTAAGTCACTTAATGAGGATTCTCTGAGATACATACCTGTCCCTCCAACATGTCCTATTTAAGTTGCAAGTAAAGTTTACATTTTTTGACCTAGTAGTCCTGCTGCTGTTCATTTTGTGGATATGCAAATGATCCATCAGAGTGGGATTGAAGGATACCTAGTATGCCAGGCATAAATTGCGTCTCAGCAGAGTATAGAGATAGGACTTTGAAGTGATTTGTTTTTACAACCTGTATTCTTTTGGGGAGAAAACTCTGTGGATGTTCCAGTTGGTGCATGTACCTGGTCAGGTGTATACCAAGGAGGGTATAGTACTCAAAGATGGGTCTGATGAAGGCTGAGTTCAATGGTACTATGACTTCCCTGGACCTAAATGCTATGAACTTACTTATACGTTGAGTGGCAGAGAATAATTTTCTTACTACTTTAGACACATGTTGGCCACAAACCAGGTTACTATCTACATGAGTCATCAAATTCCTGACTACTGTGTCTACCTTTATGGATTTTAACAATGAAGTATCACAGTTTTTCATCGATGTAATATGTATGGTGTTTTCTTTCGTGCCTCTGAAATTGTACTTTATTAATTTATGTGGACCTTTTCTCCCCAGGCTTTCACTGAAAAAACACTTGTGTCCAGTCAGATGTTCCCAGTAACCAAATGTAAAATAAATAAAGTAGATTCCCTGGTTGGGCGATTTCCCAAAAGGTACTCATGCATTCCTTAGCATTGAGTTTTAAGTCATGGCTTTGGCACCAGTCACTTGTCTGAGTTAGACCTTCCAGAAAAAAATAGTATATTGGTGGGTTTCTATGACTGCTCCTAGAAAGCAATAATCTGCAAACTTGGTTAGCCAGAGGCCCTTAACATTGGCCCTGTCTTTTGAAAAATGGATACCAAAGAGGACCAGACTCATTATTGAGTCCTGGAGAATTCTGCTGGTTGCAGGTCTCTTTGTTTAGGAGTTTTCTCCAATCCTAACTTCCTGGGTTCTGTCTATGAGCCAGCTCGCTATCCAGTGAGCTAGTTTGTTTACAATTAAAATTTTCTGTATCAATTAAGTGGATTTCTTGTATTTACACACCAACCTTCGATGGTAGTTAGTATTCTGAAGAAGTCAGCATTGGAGGCTGACGAAAAGCGCTTAAATAAATTTTATTTATCTTCACAACAGTTTGTATTTGCTGTCTGCACTTATCTCCTACCCGTATTTTCCTGTTACTGGTTTTGTTTAGCCTGTTTGTGGTGTTTCGTTTTTTTGCAATGCCTGAGTGTGGTATCGTATCAGATACTTTAGCTAGGGCAAGGTAGGCAGTAAGTGCCATTTTGTCCTCATCCATTGCCTTGGTGACCTTCTCAAACAAACCCACTAGGTTCAGTTGGCATGTCCTGCTTTTGAGAAAACCAAACTCATGAGGGTCAAGTGTCTGAAGACTTCTTATGTCATTGTTAATCATTCCCATGATAATTCTTTCCATGGATTTGCATATGAAACTAGTTAGACTAATGGGTCTGTAATTACTCTGGGATCCATTGATGGTCCACCCTTGTGCCATTGCAGGCTTCCGTTCACATGGCATAAAGCCTGTGTGGTGGCTATGGTTGAATAGTGACACTAGTGGCCCTAATAATTCAGATTTCAGGCTATTTAGGATGCATCCTAGGATATTATCAGGGCCCATTGAAGCTGTATTCTTGTCTTTAGAGAACACATCTAAGACCTGCTGTCTACTTATAGTTGGAGTAGTTATGTTAGGTGGCATTTTGTGTGTGTGTGTGTGTGTGTGTGTGTGTGTGTGTGTGTGTGTGTGTGTGTGTGTGTGTGTGTGTGTGTGTGTGTGTGTGTGTGTGTGTGTGTGTGTGTGTGTGTGTGTGTGTGTGTGTGTGTGTGTGTGTGTGTGTGTGTGTGCATGTGTAGAGAAAGTTGTAGCCAAATATGTCAGCAAGAAGATTTGCTTTATCTCCTGGTTCCATGAATATGTCTCCATTTAACAACACTCTGGAACACAGTGTGGGCTGCCTTTGAGGTTGCAGGCCTTATGGCCTGGGCCACTATCTTTATCTCAAAATTTGCTTTGTTGGACTTAATTAGTCCTTGTATTTGTTGAATCAGTTTGAAGACAGAGTTATTTGTCATTTTTGGTGTTACACACCCTAACTTTAGCTATGACTTTTTTCTTTTGTTGTACACCCTCTATAATTTTGGATTCTACCAAGGTGGTTTGATTTTTGAGTTATTTTTGGGCTTACCTCTGGTAGGCACAGCCAACTCTATGCAGTCATTGACATAGCTGTACAGAGCTTCTGTGAATAATTCCACGTGGGCTGCTGTGTTTTATGGATTCGGAGGAACTTAAAATTTTTACAGGTTTTCATTTAATAAAAAGTAGCTTATCTTGGAGTAGTTTCTATGTGTTACAGGGTTTGCTGTGGTTACAAAATGTATTCTTATTTTGAAAGAGACCGCTCTGTGGTCTGACCAAACTAGAGAGGGCACAACACTGGGGAATTCAGTGTTCTCCCATATTTGTGAGTACAAGGTCCAATATGTTTATACTTTTACTAGGCATATGCATTAATTGGTCAAGGCTGTTTGCATTTACAAAGTCTAGGAATCTCTGTGCCTGCAAATTTGTGGTTATATAGGATTTCCAGTTTATAGAGGTATAATTAAAGTCCCCCATGAGTATGGTATTTGGTTGAATGGTGAGTGTCTCCAGTAGGTTTAAATATGAGCTAAGGGTTTCAGGGGACGTAGAGGTTGACCTATAGCTTGCTAGGATATGGTATGGGACTTTGCTCATAGTAATCTGGACATGGAGGAACTCATCCTGTTTAACTAAACTAGAGGTATGCTTGTTATTGATGTAGATTGAGACACCTCCACCTTTAGTCCCTTCTTGTGTAGCTGCTGGTCTAAATGTGAAGAAGGCACTGAAGCCTTGCACTGCCACGGTACTCTCTGTGGCTTTAAATACTGTCTCAGTAACTGTACAGATGTTCATAGGTTCGTAGTTTAGTACTAAGCTAACCGCCCTTGTGAGCCATTTTAAGCCTAGCCAGTTATCCCTTGTGAGACTCAAACCCTGCACCTTGTGTTTGTAAGACAAACACCTTAGCCATTAAGCCACCCTCCCAACCCTTGTCTGCATTCTCCACAGTGAGGAGAGCTTGGAGGAAATGGAGTTTCTTATTTAGACTCTTGACACTGAGCAGTAACAACATAGATTTCCTTTGATAGAGTTTGCTATGTTTGAAGGTTTGTAAACTTGGCATTGTCTAAAAAGGATCTATGGGGGCGGGCAATGTTTTAGCCAATATTCAAAAGGCCAGAGGAGACAAGTGGATGTCATCCATGACAAAACAACATATTTTGTTAATCATGCCCTCCCGTGCTAACAAATAGTGTATTTCTTGAATAACACCAAAAAACTAAGCCAATAATTAAAGTCAATTATCTTCTCTTCATATTGTGACATCATCCTTTGTGAATGCAGAATGCTGCACAGTGCTAGGCACATACCAGCCTGTGACTCATTGCATGTTCTCCCTGCGTTCGCGTGGGTTTCCTCCAGGTACTCCGGTTTCCTCCCACATTCTAAAGACATGCTTCTGGAGCATTTCTCCCCGGGCCTCCACTGAAAACAGGATCTATGGAACCTAGTCGGACTTTCCCGGTCAACAAATGTTAAATAAAAAAAATAAAAAATAAATATTTTAAAAGATTTTCTGGACATTTAAAAGCTGGTAGTGGATAAACCCAATTTCATTTAAAAAAAAAAAAAAGAAAACAAAAGCATACAAAACCTATTATAATCTAACCATAATCAACAGGATTTTCTGGGCAAGATTCTTATGTGTGGTAACTGCAATTACTTGTTAACAGGTTGTTCGAAAGTGCATTTAAGGGGGTGTTTTTATAAAATGCCTGGCATTTGCACATGCAATGTCATGCATGTGATTTATGCTACCATGTGTAAAAAATGTGGGAGTTTGTTTATTAGTAGTATTTCAAGAAAGTTATTGAATTGTATACATGAGCATATGTATGCTTTTAGGTATGAGGATTGTACTAATGATTATCTGTAGAAATGCAGATTACAAATGTTGTGTGTTAGAGAAAGCTGTTTCTCCATGTGCTAAAGAAGGAATAGATGAATTGCTAGAATACAGAAAATACTGGTGCAGTTTAAATTGTATGCCTGCAATATACTAATATGAAGTTATACACAGTTCAAACCTGCTGGCAGCAAAATAACTACGTATTACTAATTTTATTTTTTTTTCTAACCCTGAGTGTTCTCATGGGGACAGGCATGCTGACATGAAATTGTTTTCTTGGAAAGCCATGTCTTTTCCATAATGCACTGTGATTGCACAGTGAGTACAAAGAACAAAACACAATACAGACACCTTGCTATATGAACTTTTCCTTTGCAAAAAACTTTCAGTCAGATGTGATAGGTAAAATGTTGTTATTTGATATGATTTTAGGTGATAGGCGGAATGATGTTTGAGCAAGAGAGACACATTCCTAAATAAGTATCCTAAGATTTCATTCAGCTCCAGCATGGTATGTATGCAGTGAGGGAGATGACTAGTCTAGAAATGCCACAGAGGTGCCATAATTGCCAACTCGTGCTTTCTTATGCCATAGAAGTATGCTCATTATTCTGTAGGTATGAAAATTCACTGGGAAGGAAAATGCTAGGCTTAGGGCATAGTTATTTCTTTCAGAAATACATTATAATATGGTATATACTGTTAAAATTTACAAAAGATAAACCCACCACCTTAGAAAACAATAAAGGAAAAAAACTAAGGGTAAGGCTGCTCAATACCAGAAGTCTAAATCTCAAGATGCAGGCTCTCGAAGCACTCCTCAGTATGGAGAGCATCGATGTCTGTGCAGTAACTGAAACCTGGTTCAAGGCTCCTGAGAGCACCCCAGCCCTACCAGATTATACCTCGTATCATGCATTTCAGCCCCAAAACTTGGGCCGAACCACAAAAGAGGAGGAGTGTCCATATTTATTAAAGACACCCACACCTCCAGGTTAGTGGCAATGCACGAAGCATCAGAGACCATCCATGTACAACTAACCATAGGCAAAACTGCTATACAACTTGTAGCATGCTACAGACCACCCTCTCAATCTCAGGAACTCCATTCAGCCTTCCTGAAGACACTGGAGGATATGAATGTCTCACCAAATACCATCATATTGGGAGACTTCAACTACCCAAACATAGACTGGGTGCATTACTCAAGCCCCAACACCCTAGCCCAAAGGTTCCTGGAATTCATCAACTCAAATGCGATGGAACAACTAGTCACCTCCTCCACAAGGGGAAATAATATACTTGACCTCATCATCACAAATATGGGGACAAAATGCTCAACACCGGAAGTATACCCCTCACTAGTGAGATCAGACCATAAACTAATAACCCTAGATATTCATATCCCACCTCCACCCCCAGCACAAAAGACCACAGTGAGAAACTTCTCAAAAGCTGACTTTATACTCCTTAGGACTGAAATGGTATCATTCAAGCCCCCTGGGCCAGTGGAAACCACATCCCACACTGCTGAATCCTTCACAAATGCTTTCTACGGGCATCTCCAAGAATGCATGGATCATGCAATCCCAAATAAAACCAAGACCCTTTCCACCAAAGGCAGGCATCCTATCTGGTGGACCCCAGCCATAAACAAACTTTATAACAAGAGAAGGAAGCTACTGCAAGACAGAGCAAAATCCCATAAAGGGAAGGCATCCCTGATCAGCACTAGCAAAAAACTACGTTCGCTAATAAAATCATCAAAAGCCAACTTCGAGAGAAAAATCGCTAAGGACACTAAAGATAATAACAAGGCCTTCTTCAGTTATGTTAGAAACCTGGGTGGAAACCCTCAGGTATGCACAGAGTTAGTTCATAACAGCAAAAAATACACTGAACCCACAGATATTGCCAACATACTGGCAGACAGGTTCAGTGCAAATTTCTCCCCTCCCTCTCCCCCAAAAGATGTAATAAATATTTCAGCTGAATGCAACCTCCCTGAAATCTCAGATGTCCAGGTGAGAGCTGCCCTCAGCAAAGCTAAAAATACAGCATCCATGGAACCTGATGGTGTCCTGGGTTGCATGCTACGTGAACTCCTAGAGGAGCTAAACCCGCACATAAGAACGCTGTTTAATCTTAGCCTTGCTACAGGATATGTCCCTGAACACTGGCGTACAGCGACAGTGGTCCCACTCCACAAAGGTGGCACCTCTACAGACCCTGGAATCTACCACCCCATAAGCTTGACCAGCCTGGTCTGCAAAGCTATGGAAAGGATCATTATGGAACTCATAAACAAAGACATCTGAGACCTACAGACAATTGACCCTACCCAGTTCGGCTTTGTAAAACGCAGATCCTGTCTTTTAAACCTGGTGCACTTTTTTAACAGTCACTAGAGCCATCGATGAAGGCAAAGCAGTTCATACAGCCTACCTGGATCTGGCAAAAGCATTCGACACAATACCCCACTCAGGCATCATAGACAAGCTCATCAGCTTAAATGTAAACCCGTTTGTCATAAGATGGGTTGCAAACTGGCTAAAGGACAGAACCCACAAAGTCAGAATAGCTGGAGCTATGTCATACTCTAAGCCAGTCACAAGTGGAGTCCCACAGGGCTCTGTCTTGGGAACCCTCTTGTTTGGCATTTATTTCTCAGATGTGCAGGCAAACATAGGGGGGTTGTGGCTGACAAAGTTCGCAGACGACTGCAAACTAGGCACCATAGTCGATACACCAGCTGACGCATGCATCCTCCAGAAGGGCCTCACAGAAACAGACGACTGGTGCCAGAGTCATGGCCTTAAACTAAATGCCAAAAAATGTATAGTCATCCCCTTTGGAAAAAACAAAGTACCCACAAATTACCACATTGGTGGTAATCCATTAAGTACGGAAAAAGTAATCAGAGACCTGGAGACCCAAGTTGACAGTGACCTCTCATTTGACACCCACATTGCCAAAGTGGTTAGAAAGACCTTCTACCTTGCCCACCTTATCATGAAGGAATTCACATCCAGATCAAAGGATGTCATTGTACCCATATATTCATCCCTTATCAGGCCTATGATTGAGTACAATGTCCCATTTGGTATGTACCTCACCCGGCACCTGCAGCAGCTGGAGAGACCCCAAAAGTATCTTACCAAGAGGATCAAGGGTCTCCAGCATATGTCATATGCTGCCAGACTGAAAAAGCTCCAGCTCTATTCAGTAGCATACCGCCTGCTCAGAGGTGATCTGTGCCTTACGTACAAGGCCATGTCCAATTCAGAATTAATGTACATGCTCCACCTCAAAAATCCAAATCCATCAGAGCCACGAGAGCTAAAGATCTAAACCTCAGCACAGATATGAATAGGACATGCTGGAGGGACAGATTCATAACCCAGAGGCTTCCCGCACTCTGGATCAGGATACCTGTCCATGTTAGGCAGAGCCCCTCACTGACTCTCTTCAAGAGAAATCTGGACGAATGGATGGGTGATCGTAGGTTTACCCCGGGGGTCATCTCTGTGTCATTGCTAGATAGAGGCAAAGTAAACTAAATTTAATTTAAATTGTACACTTTTGTATCATTACATGGGGTGGCGAAAGCCACATACACTTTGGCTTGGCTTATAAATGCCCTAGGGCAGACAGCCTAGTACTATACTATGAAACTATGAAATTACTATCTCTGTACAGAGTTCCACTTTATTTGCCATAAATTTAGTAATAGTTTAGAATTCTTGCTTGCTTAATACACTACCTTTGCACTATGTGACTAATTCACTGTATTACTTTATATTTATCAATAGACTGTATTGACAGAAAGTTAATACCTGATAGACTTCTTTGAAGCAGTCACCAAAGCCATAGATAAGGGTAAAGTGGTTCACACAGCCTATCTCGATCTCGCCAAGGCTTTTGACACCATCCCCTACTCTGGAATTATAGATAAACTCACAATATAGGTTGCCAACTGGCTCACTGACAGAACCTACACTGTGAAAGTAGCAGACTCCAAATCTGACTTCAGACCAGGGACAAGTGAAGTACCACATGGTTCAGTCCTGGGTCCTCTCCTGTTTGGTATCTACTTTTCTGAAGTACAGACTAACACAAAAGGTCTTTGGCTAGTGAAATTTACAGATGACTGCAAACTATGAGCGATAATCAAAACTCTGAACGATATGGGCATCCTACAAAAGGGCCTCACTGAGACAGATGCCTGGTGTCAAAGCCATGGCCTCAAGCTCAATGCCAAAAAGTTCATTGTCATCCCCTTTGGTAAAAACTCTGTACCCATGAGCTATCACATAGGTGGTAGTCTACTTAACACTAAAAGTATGATACGAGACCTTGGGACACAGGTGGACAGTAGTCTCTCCTTTGATAATCACATCACCACAGTAGTCAAAAATCCTTCTACGTGGTACACCTCATCACAAAAGGTTTCTCATCCAGGAAAAAGAGGTCCTTGTTCCCCTCTACTCATCGCTCATTAGACCCATTATAGAGTACAACGCCCCTTTTGGTATGTACCTCACAAGACATCTACAACAACTGGAAAGGCCACAGAAATACCTCACAAAGAGGATTACCGGTCTCAAAGAGATGCCCTATGCAGACCGTCTCAAAAAACTCCAGCTTTACTCCGTCACATATCGCCTACTCAGAGGTGATCTCTGCCTAACATACAAAGCTGTGTCAAACCCAGAGCTGTTGGACATGCTCCACTTAAAGAAATTCCAATCCCTCTGAGCTACATGCTTTAGGGACCTAATCCTTGTCACCACAATAAACAGAACATGCTGGAGGGATAGATTCCTGTCCCAGAGACTTCCCATACTCTGGACCAAACTACCTATCTATATCAAACAAAGCCCCTCATTAGCACTCTTCAAGAAAATTCTTAATGATTGGATGGGAAATAGGAAATTCACCATGGGGATCACCTCTGTGGCTCTGCTCGACAGGGGCACAGGAAAATAATTTTCTTGGGTGGCGAAAGCCAGGATACCTTTTTGGCTAGGCTTATATAGGTCCTAGGGCCAATAGCTTAGTACCTACCCATGAAACTATGAAGTCCCTGATATTTAATCTGCTATATTGTTCTGTAACAGATCTGTTCTGTGTTCTTAAATAACTGTATTTGGCATTTTGGCATGGGACATGACTGAAAATTGTCCTTGTACAAGTTCAGTTATCAGGTCAACATAAATAAATATATAAATAAATAACTTCGGGATATACAGAAACAGGGAGGATAACTGATGATGGAAAAGAATGGACAGCAGAGGGAGATGACACAAGGAAGATGAAAACCAGGAGGAGAAGGAATACTGTGGGTATTCTTCTCCTAGCACTGTGCCTCACTGAAACCGAAGAAGACATGAGTCACTACCATGAGTTTCATCCACACTGGGCCTTGTTTAAGGTGATAGTGATTATAGTGTCAGACATCGGTGTGACTATATAAATCAACTGAGGAGCCTCTGAGGCTAGCCAATACAGGCATTAAGCAACAAGTCCACTACCCCCACTACCTCCTCCTGCATCTCCCATTGCATGAGAAATCATAACCTCCTGGCAGTGTCACAGGAGGGAACAATGTCACTCGCTTCCAGTGAGAACACCTCCAATTCAACTCTTGCTGAACCAGAAGGAGAAGCTGACCTGCTGTTGGGAGTGCTGTAGCTAGTGGAGGAGTTGAGACTGTGACAAAGAAAAGGTGAAAATACAAAAAAAAGGCAGCATCAAAGAGAATGAGACAGAGTGAGACAAAAAAAGGCATTAGTAATATGAATGTGTTTTATGACTGTTCATCCTGGTACCTAGTAATGTACTACACACCTGCTAGATATGCTACTATCCGAGGTCTGATATTTTTGTCTGTATATGTATATATAAATGTCCCTAAGTTTGCAGTGTCACTGTTCTGTGGTCAGGACTGAATAGATATAAATATCGTAGCCCTCTCATGGTCATACCCTTTGATGTTGTTGAATCAATGATATGCACCTTTGGACAGCTATGCAGCATGACCAGTCAGGGTACCACAATTACACAGCAGAAAAATATATGGAATTGCATTACGATGTTAGGGTGTGACTAATGACACGGAAACATTGTACAAAGATAGCATTACCTATATTTAACACTTTTGCTCTTCAATCCACATTTGTGCAATATATTTCCCCGCTCTCACACCAGAGTTATTAATCTGCCCATACATTCTCTCTACTCTTCACAGGTACTCACTGCGATTTCATGAATGTGTCTGAGCCTTTTAATATGGTACCAGTGATATGGGCAATGAGATAAATATAGGATTCATGAATGAGACTCAGCAAACGAAACACACCAAGGGCCAGGAAACTGCAATAAAAATAGCCCTGGCCATAGGTGGCTTTACTGTGCTACAGAAATAGCGAATAACAAACTGAATAGTTGTTGTTTTAATGTTTTACATCCATTTGTATAGGAATGTACAGCTATTTATATATGAAAATGCTCTTAAATAAAAGTAAGTGAGTGGGGAATAGCACGTGGTTCATGTTTTTAACTACTTCTGCTGCTTTATTTGTATGTTTTTCAAGGATATGCATGATACTTTGATATTGCAGGGGGAAGGTACTGAGTTTCAATGGTAACAATGATGCAGCCATGTGAAGGAGTGAATATAGAGGACATAGTGTATTGCTGTGACAGGGAAAGTTGAGGGGCTATAGCAGGCTTGGTAAAACATAGTTCTGAGGTGCCATAGCCAATGCAGGTAATATACTTCAAGCTATAGTCCACGGAGAGTGTTAGTGCCTCAGTAAACGTTGACACATGAGTGCCAGGAGGCATTCTGAGTGCTGGTAAGTAAAACTACAAGTGTTGCAGAAATGCTATGGTGTCCTGCACTTGAGGGTTACCTCTGTTATAAGTACAGATTGCCTGCATTACTTGAGGGTTATTTCTGTTAAGTTTATAGTATTTTGTTTGTAGTATAAGTACAGATTGCCTGCATTACTCAAGAGTAACTTCCATCAAGTGTATAGCATTCTGCTTATAGTGTACATAGAGATTGCCTACATTACTCAAGGGTTGCCTTTGTTAAATGTATAGTATTCTGTTTGTAGTGTAAGTACAGATTGCCTGCATTACTCAAAGAGGTTACCTCTGTCAAGCGTATAGCATTCTGCTTTTAGTATAAGTACAGGTTCCCTACATTGATATTTTACTGATTCAGTAGCTGTGAGTGTAGTATCGTAGTATTGTGAGTCTTGCTAGTTATGGCATGTGAGAGTAGCAAACCAGCAAAGTCCAGAGGAGTGTATTTAGTATTCTTGTTGTTACTTTACCTATGTGATGCTACATTTACTACCTCCTATATACCAATGGTCTGGGGATGATCTCTATAGTAATATTCTATGGTTATGGGCAGGCAGTGTACACTACCAGTCAGGCATTCCGCTTGAAGGAATGGGATCCAATGGGTTCTGCAAAAACACATATATTTTTCCTGCATGAGAATTCATTGTATTAGGTTCACAGATAAATACTAGGCTACCTGCCCTTGTAAGTCATTTTTAAGCATAGCCAATTTCCCTTTCATAAGGGAGAATCAGACCATGTACCTTGTGTTTATGAAAAAAAATCTTAGTCATTATACCTACCCCCAATCCCAAATTGGATCTTTTAACCATGGCCTTTCTACCACTGTGGTTCATTCACTTCCTACATTTGTACTAGGGCATTGCATGTCTGGTGTGAACTACAATTTTTGGTTTGGGGGGAATTAGCATACACACATACCCATGTAGAGGGACACCTGTGGAAGGTGGCAGGTGATTGCATCTACATTTTGCAGGATGTCAGACAGACCAAACTGGGGCATCACCTATGGAATATCCTTGGTAGCATGTACCATTCCATACCATGGGCTGCAATTTCATACTTTGCAATAGCTTATGCTGGATGAATAAACAGTGAATTCAGTTGCACTGTACTTCCTATTAATGGTGTACATCACTGGTAGGGGATGGTAAACACTGGCAGTCACAGCCTCTGCTGGACATTTGGATCCTCTGTAGTCAAGTGGAGTAAGGCAAAATGTGTCATAACAGTTGAAATATTCTAAAATCTACAATAAGACAATATGTTTACCTCTAACATATACACCTTCTGTGTACCTTGGCACTTTATCCTGTGTCATCTGACAAACATAGCCCCTCCATGTGAATAGTAGCAGTGCATGTGTATAGTCCCCAATCAATGTCACAGTGGAACAGGAGTATTGCCAGCACTGCAGGTTTGCTATGTAGGAATAAACTGTGTGTAACTCCCAAGAGTTTACACACACGCATATTTCTTTTATATTCCAGGTTGCGATGGCTGAAGGTGAGAAGAACAGTAAACACCAAGTTCTCTGAGGTGGAGAATGAAATCTTTCAGCAGGCCCTTTCTGAGCACAGTCGGTGGATACACCATCATGAGGAATTTGATTGTGCTTTACATAATCATATGTGTCAGGCATCACAGAGGACATGACTGCTACCTCTAGCTAAACTCGGATCTATGAGCAGGTACAAAGAAGGGTCACTAACATGGAAGCTATACCACACAGTAAGGCCATCAACCTGGCACAAGAGAAAGGGGTCATGGGGGATTTGTCCACCAACAGAATCACCTGAGAATGACTTGAAGAGTTTCTGGAATATCTTTCAGTTGGTCCAGTTCTGCAATCCACAATGGCATACTACATATTGGTGAAGAGTTGCACATGACACCAAGGATATATATAGGCAATGCCCCAGGTGGGTTTTTCTGAATGTGTGGTAGTATCTTCATCACTTGTCCATCTCAGGTCATCAAACGTACATGCATATCTACTTTCTTTTATTGTTTACAAGAATATCAGAATGAAAGGCCATCTACCCAAGGTATGTTAAGCATTCTGTATACATTAATATATGTGTATATATATATATATATATATATATATACATATATATATATATATATATATATATATATATATATATATATATATATATATATATATATTAAAACATTGATTCATTAATTTTTGTTATTTTCATTTTTAAGTGGTGTCTGTTATGATAATTCAAAAAATATTGAGTACTTTAGGTATTTGTAAATATTATAGCTTATATAGGGTTCAGGTGCCTAGGCAGCGCGACACCCCCCTGTGAGACAGCTGGATGTGGACACATGGCAGGTTAGCAGTTTTGCTGCAGTGACAAATGCCTGTGGACTATTCCCTGTGGGAATAGAGGAACCCCCTGCACCCTAAGCACAGGTGGCAGACACAAACCCCCACAGTGATGCACTCTGCACCCCCCCAGAAGCCATCATGTGCAACTGTCATTCGAACATGTGGCCATCACAGGATGTCAAGAGGGCATGAAAGTGGTACCGTGAAACCCGTGTGCTGTGGGCAAAGCCTTTATTAACACAACATGTAAAGTAATGTGTTTACTGCTTGGTGTGTACTAAAGCCAAATATATTCACAACTTGAAGAAATGTGCCACAGCATGTAGAAAATCCTGAACATCACTGTATTCACACTTATGTTGCAAGATGTGCTTTAGGCGACACTCCCTTACAACAATAGCCTTCCTACGCAGTGTCACAGGCATCCCCCTCAAAAGTAACTCCCTCTGGGTATCTGTCATGTTCTGTTCCTGTTGCAGAACAGACAGAAGGTTGAACAGATGCACTATAGGGCGTCCAAGTAACACCTTCAGCCGATGATGCTATGCCTCTGCCTGGTTATTAGTCCTCAGGAAGTCCATGTCAGAGACATCACACACATTCCAAAACTTCAAAGGGTAGGAAGATGGCAGGCATTGCTGTGCTGGGCAGTGGGATGCATACTTCCGTGGTCGGCCTCGCACATAATGATGGTCCAGAAATATGCCTATATGCTTAGCACAGTCAGGTAAGGTAGTCACAATGTTCAGGAATGCAGGGATAACATCTTCCAGTGGTAGGCATGCCAACACAATCAGCTTGCGGTTGGCAATTGAGAAAGCAGTGTCCGTACCATAGAGGGCCACAAGGTGGTGATGCTGGATCTGGTGCCAAATGATCTGTGCAAAATGGAATAGGCACCCCTTCAGAATACTCTTAGGGAATGCCTTACAGTTGGCACAGATCGCTGCCTTCTCAAAATCAGTCATAATATACTATGGAGCCAAGGTGCATCCCTGTTCTGCAGCCATACCCTTCAGTATCTCCCACATATCATTGTATGCAGATTCTGACTTCCGTGTCATGAGACAGTACACCAGGGGGCCAATACATCCATGTAGCATATACAACTGATGGCATATATCAGCCCATGTCGGGAAGGTGTCATCCCCAAGAATGATGTCAGACCTGCACAGGTCTGCCAGATTCTGTGCTGTAGTTAGTAAAACCAAGGAATCAGTCCCATCCATATCATACTTTCTGCGGAGGATAAAGCTGCCACTACGGAGTGGATACTGGCTGACATCGCTATCCGCAAGTGTTACTAGAGGTGTGGACATGGATACCCATGCCCTCTGCTGTACCCTGGTTATGCTACATTACAGGGTGGCATGGCAAGGCATCTCCTGTAGTACATTGTCATCCGCTGTGCCTAGGACACTGTGCATTACCAGGCTTAGCAGGTCATTGCTACATACCACCCTCTGCCCCAGTTCTGCTCACAGTGTAGCCACTTGGGCTGTTGTTGCATCTGTGCTGTGCTGGTGTGGCAGTGATTTCAGCATTTCTTCCCCCTCATCCTTGCGAACAGTGATGGCACGACCTTTACAGGCCTTTACTCTCCGCTCGATACATGCCTAGTACTGTTTAGGTGGTGCTTCACGCACTAAATGGTAGAGGTATCCCTCCACTACCAGCATTGGTTTGCCCTGTTGGCTGGGTACTGTGCTCTATCTGTTGCCAAGCTGACCAGGGCAATACAGGTACATAGATTCCATCATGGTAATGCCACTTATTGATGGCCTTTCGGTATCCATCACATCCAGTGTAGCAGGGAGCAGGATGTAGACACGACTCCAGTACAAGTCACTACCTGACTTTGGGTATGTTGCTGTACACCACCTTGTGCTGTACCCTCTGCCTTAGTGCTACCTGCCTTAGTGGCCCTGTGCAGCTGTCTACATACCACCTTGCTCTTACTACCTAGTCTGCTAGGATTTCTTTATGTGCAGTTCATGCAACCGTGGGATTGACAAGTAATTGTAGTCAGCTTGCTTGCACCACAGGTTCTATATGTACTGTACAGGTCCCCTTTAACCCCCAGCTGTTACTGTTGGCCAATCAGGGTGTGGGGCCCAGTCTCAGTTTCAGTGACAGAGGTTACATAGGGAGGTATCCCTGTGTATCACCCTTGTCTGCCTACATGGGCCTGCATACTTGCGTACCCCAGCTGCAATGACCACACATGCTGCTGTGGACTGGGAGATGAGTTGCTACCCCTGTGTGTCAGTGTCCCCTTCTACAGTGTTTCTTTCATACTGCTGGGTAGGTAGTCTGTGCCTGCCAGGGTTGGCATGTTCCCATCTGCCACTGCACTGGGGGGCTCTGGCAGGACAGTTTCTGTCTGTTGCAGGAATGCCTCTCTACCTCTTGGGGTTGGTCATGTGGAACAGCTATTACCAACAGTGGTACACACAAGGACACCATGTACATCTTGCCCTGACAAGTTTAGTCATTTGATTAAATAACAGGTATTGCATTAGCATGTACTTTCTGAGGGATATGAAGTCTGAAACTCAAATGTCTGTCATTTCTTTCTACTTCTGCTCTGTGCTGCTGTTCCACTACATTGCCAGACAGACACATGTATGTGGAATATGGGCTACACATATTCTGCAAAGCTCAGAGCTATCTGTGCTGATCTGTACTGTTAGGGGGTATAGGCAGGGATGCTAGTGGTATTGTTATTGCTGGATTAGACAGTGCACATGTACTACTGTATCACTCTGCAGCAGCTGCAGCTTCTTTGGGTTTTCCTGTCAGCTTCCCTTAGCATGGATTGATGCACGGGTTATGTGTGGGGGATTCGTATGCTTGTGAAGGGCAACAGGTATGCTGCTTTTTTGTTTTACATGTGTGCTGACCTTTTTACACACTTGTTCGGCTGATCGGCTGAGTAGCATGACTGTTTCCACTGTCGGGTGACAGCCCACATATATATTTTAGGGGACATCTCCATTTGCCGGTTTTCCTGACTGCATGGATTCCCACAGCATATCTCTCTTTCGGCCGCACCGCTCTATGATCTAATGGTGCTGCAGCCTTCTGCTTTCAGCATTGCAGCTCATGGGCATTTGTCTCACGATCTACATGCCGAAACCCCTTATATATGTCTTGTATAGTATTGTATATGTTAGTGCTCTTTTAAGAATTTTAATTCACTGAGTAATTGTTTGTAGTCACATGACTTCATTTTTTATAAAAGGAGTTTGTTTTTTTACTTTGCACTGAAACTCTGAAGAAGTTCAAGAGAATAAATGAATGAAAGCACTTAGCTTTATTTAAGTGCAGTGTATTGTGATTTTTTTCACCATGTTGCAGCCTCCAGTGAATCTACAGTTTACTGGCTTTTTTGTGGTTTCTGTTTTCAGTTTTAGCATCTTTTTGCCATTTTGGTTTTGATTTGATAATTGGTGGCCACCCTGTATGTGTTTTTGTGGTCTTTCTCCTCTAACTCTAAGATTTCTCTGGTGTCAAAAAGTCTGTGGTATACCTTCGCCATACTATTTACCCTAATTTGTACATGCAGTTGCCCTCATTTTAATACAGCTGCTCATATTTACCCTAATTTGTACATGCAATTACCCTCATTTTAATACAGCTGCTCATATTTACCCTAATTTGTACATGCAGTTGCCCTCATTTTAATACAGCTGCTCATATTTACCCTAATTTGTACATGCAATTGCCCTCATTTTAATACAGCTGCTCATATTTACCCTAATTCGTACATGCAGTTGCCCTCATTTTAATACAGCTGCTCATATTTACCCTAATTTGTACATGCAGTTGCCCTCATTTTAATACAGCTGCTCATATTTACCCTAATTTGTACATGCAGTTGCCCTCATTTTAATACAGCTGCTCATATTTACCCTAATTTGTACATGCAGTTGCCCTCATTTTAATACAGCTGCTCATATTTACCCTAATTTGTACATGCAGTTGCCCTCATTTTAATACAGCTGCTCATATTTACCCTAATTTGTACATGCAGTTGCCCTCATTTTAATACAGCTGCTCATATTTACCCTAATTTGTACATGCAGTTGCCCTCATTTTAATACAGATCCTCATTTCCATTTCATTATAGACCCTTTTCCATGTTATGCAGGTCACAGCATTTCTAGGCTTTCCACAATCATGTTCGGTTCTTGCATTCAAATGAAACGTTAATGCAGGACATAGGAGACATTTTGTTTAGTTATAGAGATGTAAAACAGTGAAAGACAGGCTAATTGTTTACCATAATACTGGCAAAGGAGCAAAAAAGACTTTCAGTAAAAGGCAGCTTTTTCTTGTTGACATTGTTTAATTTGTGAATAAATTAAGCAAGTGAAACCATTCACAGTAAATAACATACAAAAGGAATTCCATATTAGGTCATTCATAAACTGTCAGTCCAATATGTGATTTATCACTATGTGCGCGTGGTTCTTATAGCAAAAAAAGAGTAATCACCTGTTAAATCTTCATGCTATTGAACATTTAAGTGAAACCAGTACACTACAAAGACATCTAGAGAAGATGAGCTATACATTCTCTGTTGTGAACTAACTAGCCAGAAAACCAGGAAGAGATCTAGACAATAAGTTTAGAGACAGCATTACTGGATTTTGATTTTTTTTTTTTCTCAAATACATGTTATTGTTCATTTTCAAATAAACAAAATCAATTAATAATATGAACAGTAATTGCAATAGAACAATACAGTTGTAAAGAATAAACAAAACAAACTATATACAATATTGCAAAGGCCTGAATTCAAAAATTCACATAACTAGTGTTGCATCAAGAAATTCTTCTTTCACTTATTTATCACATTTACTTTAATTCTTTAGGTATCTGAAATAAGGTTCTGTTGGCAAAAGTTAATAAGTATGATCACCTTCCACAAATATCTTTCTGTAGGTCCAGTTCTGCAATCCACAATGACATACTAGATATTAGTGAAGATTTGCACATGACACAAAGGATATCTATAGGTAATGCCCCAGGTGGCATTGCCTGAATATGTGCTAATAGCATCATCACTTGTCGATGTCAGGGTCATCAAATTTACATGCATGTCTTCTTTGTTTTACTGTTTACAAGAATATCAGAACCAAAGTCTATCTACCCAAGGTATGATAAGCACTCTCTCTCTCTCTGTCTCTCTACATATATATATATATATATATATAGATAGATATAGATATAGATATATACACACACATATACACACATAGCTAGATAAATATGTGTAGGACAAACTGTCAAAGTATCAAACATTGAACACCTGTCACACACTTAAAACTGTTTGGATCACAAATATTTGAATATTCAACACATCAAATCAGAAAGGTTAGAAGAAAAGCAAAATCTACTTTATTCCAAGGGGGCAAGCCCTCCCCCATACTCCCATTCTCCTTGCTAATTATATATACCAAATCTGAGATTGCAATACAGAGGGGAAAGGGTATATTTCCCAATCCCCACTGTACCACAATTTTTCACAGCAGAAAATCCAGTACGTTCAGTTAGTTAATTTTTTGTCAGCTGTACCAGCTTATTTTGAAGTTTGACAAGCCAACCTGTTGATGGATAGAATGGAATCCCAACAAGCTCCTTCTAGCATTTTACACCAAGAAAAACAAACCCTTACTTTTTGTAGAAGCATATCTTCCTCATCCTTCAGCTCTTTCTAAATTTAAATCTATGAAATTCTCAATCTAACTTCAATAAGAAAGTAAAAACAAACACCTACTTATTCTAGAATGTCTTACAGCTAATCTACTCACATGTTCATTTTATTTCCGTCCTACACCATCTTGGCAATACACTAGAAAAAATCATTTATATCCACCTTTCATGCTACATTCAGCAATAGTGTCTTCTTATCTTAAAACTGCATGAATTCTGGACAGGTCATAGTACAGTGATGGCACTTTGATGTCTAACTGATGACATTGTCTTCAACATGGATAAAGGTAGCATGACAGGAGCAATATTCAGTGACCTCACAAAAGCCTTTGACCTAATTTACCATCAACTCGTCCTTCTCTCTCTCTTCAGAGCATTAATATTGGTAACAAATCCATCACGTAGTTCCAAGACTTATCAAGGGAGTTTATACATAGCAGGTATCCCTGTACAGCCATTGATTGTGGCCACTGCAGTTCCTGTGGTCATTCCACCTCCTCAACAGGTAGGAGAGTCCCACCATGGCAGGAAGATGGTAGGGTTTAGGACCTATAATGCTAGCAACTCATCACTGCAATCCAGTGCTAAAGACACTGTTGGGCAATATAGATATACATGTAGATAGAATATTCATGCAGAGACCACCAGTGACATGACCCACCATTCATATTCATGGAACACTTCCTGGTCTATGTGTACAGTGGATCATGCCTGTGACTTTTTCAGGAAAAGGCACTTCCATCTAAATGGATAGGTACTGTCAATATTTACATCTCCTGTGGGTTCCCTGAAATGTCCACTAGACTCCAGCACAGAGCTGCATCATCTAGTAGATTTGTGTCAGTGCATACTCACATGTATCACTGCTTGCCAACACCCAGTCGCAAAACAATGCAGAGACCATTACTTACCTATCTAGTCCCCCCAAGCTTCTCATGATCAGCTGTCCATGCCTCACACACATACACACAAAATTACCATTGATGACATTTGTCACTGATGCCTTCCCAACATGTTCATAAGACAACTAGCACACTATACCTAAGGTTTCTGTTACCTTGGCTGCCTATGTCTGTTGCACAGTGTGCCCAGCTTTGCATAGTGATTGCATTCACATTTTGTGAGTCATCAGACAGATCCAACCTGGGCATCACCTGGCTATATAGTTGCATGTATAATTTTTACTTTTAAATGTATTGCATATTCTGGCCCATAGTTATATACTAGAAGCAGCAGCATAGTGTGTCCACTGCCATCTGACATTTTCAATCCCTGCAGCAGCCGCCTCCAAAGACTCCTCATCATGTATCTCTGGGGGTTCTTCCTCCTGAATGTCTCTGCCTTGCTGTAACTGTTTGTTTATCAACAAGTTGTGCAGCACTGCACACACTACAAAGATTCCCCTGCATATTCCGGAGTTGTGTTGCAGTGTGCCACCAGATATTTCTAGACAGCAGAAATGGGCCTTTAGCAGGACAAATCCAAGATTGACATTGACTCCGATCTGTGACAAGGTCACTATTGTATGCATTTTATGACATGATCCGTGGGTTTCTAATTGGTGTCATTAGACATGACTTGAGGGCATAGCCAGTACCATCAATAAGATGTGCCTGTGGAAAAACATCTTGTATTCACAGTCCATAGATATTTACTTAGTTAACTGCCCTTGTGGACCATTTTAAGCCTAGCCATTTACCCCATGTGAGAATCAAAACTTGCACCTGGTGTCTGTAAGATAAACACCCTAACCATTATGCCAACCTCCCATCCTAAATTAAAATTGCTAATAGGTTCACAGGTTAGTAGTAATCAAACTCTGCATCTTGTTTTTATAAGGTAAACAAATTAACCATTATGCCAACCTCCCACCATATTCCCATATTTAGATGATGTATAACTTATACCATAAAACAGTGGTATAAGTTAAACATGAGCCAAGTATGGGAATCACAAACACTACCTTAGAGATGTACTAACACATTGATTATTATACCCTGTACATTGCAGACCACCTGACAACTTATGTATAAGAATCCCTTACATTTGATAATTCATTGTCCAAGGTGGTGCCTTTATTGCAATGTGTCAATGGCTTCTAATACTTCAGAGGTAATGGGCTATGGCATAACCTGCTCATGAAGCATTAGTTCTTTGATCTGTGGTACATTAGTGCTCTTCTACATGCTGTAGCATGGCACTGAGTAACTAGTGGAATATCCATGAAGCAGACACCTGAGATTCATCCACCATGTCTCCTGGTAGTGGAAAGGCTTCTGTGGCTAATATTTTCAATGTCACACATGTCTTGGTGTCCCCAGACATAGGTATGTCATGCATCTCATGGGAATGCATAGAAGGGCAATACATTACAACTAGCTCTCGCATAGTGCTTCTATCCACATTGCAGCAGCTCACAGTCTTCATGTCACAGGGAGCATGGTATTTTAGGTGCAGAAGGATGACTTGGTACCACAAAGGGTGATGGCATGTATCACTGTGGCTATTGGCAGCAACAATAGCCTCTTGCGCATACATACTCACTAATTTGGTGGCCAAAACTGAAAACAGAAACCACAAAAGAGTCTTTAGGAGTATGAGATACCCTCCCATTTTGCTTAGTGTTTTTTTCCATTCCAATGCCTCCAATCAACAGTGTTCAGAAGGTGTTGAACAGGGTTTGATGCCGACATGGTTTTCTATATCTATTTTGTCTGATGCCCTTAGCATTAGAACCATTTTGAGTTCAAATTGTAAAATTATTTCAGGCAATAAGGATCTTAGTGATGTGCTTGGTGTAGCACATAAATTTAGTTATTATTATTATTTGGGACTGTCCCTATTACTGATATTGTTAATAAAAGGGGCATGTTGCATTGCAATGGATGCAAACAGTGTAGCTTTATTTACAAAGGATCTATTGTTGTCATTATGGTGATTTGCAGTTATGGGCTAAAGGCAGATTTACATGCTATTCAACATTTGTGGTGCATTTGGCTTCCTGTGATGCCTGTCAACTTTGTATGTTGAAAAAACTATTAGGAAACTGTGCACATGTATTTCTGAGCATCTGAAGGATGCTACGAATGCTCTAGCCAAGCATTCATTAGTTTGCACCAACTTTAGAAAGTTTTTATTTTCATATTGCATTTTGTGACTCCTAGTCCCTTTAGTGGTGAATTCAAAAATCTTTTAGAAGTAAAAAAATTGAATTGACAAATTTTTTGCAAGCTGACAAGGTGCTGGATTTAAATGAGGCAGTCAGTATTAAATGTCTTTTTAAAAATGTGATTTTTGTTTTTTCATTTTTAAATGGTATCTTTTATGATAATTCAAGAAATATTTAGTATTTTAAGTATTCATAAATATTAGAGGTTATTTATGTCGTGTATAAGATTATATATGTTAGTGTTCCTTTAAGAATTTGAATTCACTGAGTAATTATTTGTAGTCCCGTGACTTCATTTTTCTATAAAAGGAGTTTTTTTACTTTGCACTGAAGCTCTGAAGAAGTTTAAAAGAATAAATTAATGAAAACACTTAGCTTCATTTTAGTGCAGTGTATTGTATTATTTCACCATCTTGCAACCTCCAGTGAATCTACAGTTTACTGGCTTTAATTTTGTGGTTTCCATTTTCAGTTGTAAAGAATAAGCAAAACAAACTATATACAATAACGTAACTATAGTAATTAATTGATTGCTGAGTGCTGAATTAACTTTGAGTGGTAGGATTGGTTGTTCTTGTAATGAATTAAAGTATTTAAGTGTTGTTGCTGTTTGAATTAACTGTCTGATGAAGCAATGGTTACCATTGCGAAAGCGCTCACCATTTTGTATTAAAAACGATTTTACTTTGTCATAGTTCAGCTTCTTTATTCCAGTTACCTTCCTACTGGGCACCTGTGTTTCAACATTTTCAACATTTGGGCTGGTTTGGATTTGTTTGCTGATTGTATTTTATATTTTATTAAGATTTTATTAAGTTTTGAGATTAAATTATCAATTTTAGATTTGTTATACGTAATTTCATGGAAGATATGATTTAATTTTGGCATTTCTTTAAACTAAGAGTGAGAAAGAAATAAACACAATTCCTGAGACTGCATTCTCACATTTTGTATTAATAGCCAATCCTGCAGATCCAAATTAAAGTATCTTATAAGTTGTTGAGAATCCTTAATGTTCAAATATTTAAAACATTGTTGCCAACAAAGAAAGTTATTATACTCCCAATTATTAAACTATGACTTTGCAATTTATTGAAAACAAAGTTTCTAGTAATAATAAAATAAATTATAGTTTCAAACCAAATCTTAACTAGATTAGAAATTATTAGTTATAAGTCTTTAAAATATTAGTTAAATAGTTAGAATATGTGGGAGGAGAAATACTGCATTGTATCTAATTATAAAGATAATGTCAGAAGAAGCTTTCTTGATTAATTGGATTATTATTACCTAATATATTTTTATTGTTTCTAAGAAGGGTTAGATAAAAAGTTTTCCAGTTAGAATTATAATTAAGATCAACTTAATTGAATATAATTTTAAAGACTGATACTTTGATATAAGTATCAGTATTTGGAAATATAATTCCTCCAAGATCACATGTTCTAATATGATGAAGAAGGGCTATTCTAGATTTATTAGGAAATCAAAGAAACTTTCATAGTTGTTTGTGTACTTCACTAATGTGATGATTACTAGGGGCAAAAGACAGGGTTTATATCATATAAAACATTTTAGGTATAAGAAAAATCTTTATCTTCAAAAGAAATAAGGTTATTCCATTTAGAAATAAGTTTTGTTATTGTTTTATTATGTTATCATAGTTATCATTTATTATTGAATTTATAGATGTCAGAAGTGTAACACCTAAGTATTCCAGAGATGAGACCTGAGTGCCAATATTTTTATGGTACTGAATTTTAATTTTTATTTAATATTAAAAAAATTGATTTGGATTGATTAAAGTGAAGACCAGAGATAATTTAAAATAAATTTATTGTATATTCTAGTTCGGCAAGCATTGATCTTGAATTTGGAATGGTTAACAGAACATTGTCTATAAATAGCATCATTTTGGAAGAAATTTGATTAAAAATATCAATGCCAGAAATGTTTGAATTTGTATAAATTAGAATAACACATATTTCAATGGCTATAACAAATACAATTGGAGAAAGTGGGCAACCTTGTTTAGTATCTTTCATTAGAGGAATGTGTTCTGATGTAAAGGGACAAATATTTTCAGAAGTGATATATGATTTTCAAGAAAATCAAATAATTGTAAAATTACACATAGATAATTCCAATTCAGAGTCAAAAGCTTCTTCTATGTCTAAACTGGTTGGTAATGTTTCCTCTTTTCCCTTGTTTAAAAAATCTATGAGTAAATATATGTTTAATGTTATGATGAGTTTGTCTTTGATATATGACGCCTGTTTGATTGCTATTATTTGAGCTAGAGATTCTTTTATTCTATCAGTAATAATAATTATTTAAAAGTGACATTGAGGATTTTTTATTTTCTTTTAATATAGGAGCAATTGATGAATATTTCTAAGAGGGTGAATTTTTCCTGAGATTGAATCGCAGATAAAGTTTTATCTTTTTCTATATCTGGGTTTTGTTGGATTTTAAATTTTTAATTTTATCTACAACCTCTTTATAAAAAATGTTCCTTATGAAGATCATCTTTTAATTTTGATGAAATGTTCTTAATAATAATAACCACCAGGTGTAACTGCTCCCAATCCACCATTACCAAATTTGCATAGAAACACCTGGATTAATGGGTATGGATTTGAAAGCCACTTTGGATGTAGTTTCTTTGTTTACAAGTATACCTAATGAATGAGGCATCAGTATGGTGAGGTCAGTATTATTGAGACATGGCAAATTATCAGTACAACAAATAGATTTTTTATGCATGCTGTTGGAAATAGTTTTGGAACACAATGTTTTCATGTTCAATGAAGTATGCTATTGGCAAATATCAGGTGTTGCCATGGACACTAGCTGTGCCAATGCATATGGAAATTTGGTGATGGTGGACTGGGAGCAGTTACACCTGTTGGTTGACCCCCACATCGTCTTTTATAGACGTTTTGTAGACAACCTTTTTATAGGTTGGAAGGGTGATGAGGAAAGTTTGAACCTATTCCACCATAGTCTTAACAACACATGTGATTTTTTTGAAGTTCACTATGAATCAATCTGATAGTAGCATATATTTTTGGGATGAAACAGTTTTTAAAATTGAGAATGGGTGGTGAACCAGGCTACATAGGAAGCAGTGTTATTGTCCAGCATTTCTACACTGTGGCAGTGTGCATAAGGAACACAATTTTTCTTAATATTGTTAGAGGACAGGCAATGAGGGTATCCCGTCTTTGCTGTCAGGATGAGGTGTATCAGAATGAGTTGAGCAATTTAAGAGTAGGATTCTTGAATAGAGGGTATCCACCTCAAGAGATTGGCATAGCTTATGTGCAAGTATATAAGGAGTGAAGAGGTAAGGCTAAACCATACTATTCAGAGAAAGTAGTAGTGCAGCAGCAGGGGGATAGGGAAAGAGACTTCTCTCAGGCCCCTCTGGTCCTGCCTTATGCTGAGGATGTAGATAAATTTATAAAAATTGTACAGGATAATTGGCACATTCTTTTGGTGGATGAAGAAAGCACTAATGTTGTGGGTAATAGACCACATTTTATTTATAAGAATAAATTAAATTTAAAACAACAGCTATGCTATCCTAGAAAGAGAAGGCCGGAAGATAATGTTTTGGATGGGACACATAAGTGTGGAAATTGTGCTTACTGTGTATATATGGATGAGTCAAGATTTTTTTAAACATCCAGTGACAGGGCATTTGTGGGAACTCAAGGCTAGGGCAGACTGCAATACATCTAATGTGATATATGTTGCACACTGCAAAATATGTTTGCTTTTTTATGTTAGAAAGACTAATTGTCGGCTTAGAGAAAAAGTTAGGGACCATGTAAATTGTACTAGAAGAGGTTTAGAGTACAGTGCCCTAGCTAAGCATACCTTATCAACAAATGAGGAACATACTTTTTTATTTCAAGTTGTACATGTTCAGGAAGTGAATAGCAGGATGGGTGATCTTATAAATCAAACAGAATATGGAGAACTCCAATGGATTTTGAGGATGGGTGCACATAGGGGGCTAGGCTTGAATGATTCTGTCCCCCTAAAACTGGCACTGAAATCAAGGAAATTGAAGTAGGTTTTAGAATGTTTATGTATGGTTAGCATATGTACATTTAGGTAATTTATTTAAAATAATTAATTGTTGCATGCACTTTTTGTAATAATGTATTTTTATGTATCTCTATGTGTAGGTAGGTAATGACTTTAAATATAATGCTAGGAAGGCTGATGCACTTTCTTTTCCTCTACCAGATTGGCTGTTTTAAATTCTGTCAAGCCTATATATATGATGGTTGACTGATTTTAAGTTGTCTGATGAAGCAACGATGATCATTGCGAAAGCGCTCACCTAATTGTATTAAAGTTTTGGATTTTTATACCCACGTGGACCAGTTGCATTAATTCCAGCTACCTTCAGTTTTGGGTGTATTTCTGCTAAAAGAAAATACTATATAAACCACAAAAATATATGCTGACTATATTAGTATCGGGGGTGTTTAGATGCCATAAGAAAATGAATTCAAATATTAACCAAGATTTAAATTCTTTGAATTTAGTCATATAGACAGGGAGTCTGCATAGCTTTCAGTGATATGCATTGTCATGCGCCAGGGCAGCATCATTTGTCATGTTTGTTTTTCAACAGCTCAGCAGTTAATGTGTGAGTTAGCTTATGCCATGAAAGAGTTATTGAAGTAAAAAACTAGCTGGTGGTTTTTCCTCTATGTGGTGCTATTCAGAACTGATTGAGTATAAACTGCTTTTTGATATATTGTTTCTTGTGGATAAATTTAAAATCAGTGTATCAGTAAACAAGAGAATTATGTGCTTCTTAATCAAAGCTCAGCATTTTTCTCTCTCCCTTTCAGGTGAGTGATTTTTAATATCTATGTGCTGAAAAAAAAACACTCCTTCCTACCCACTAGCCAACTAGCAAGGAAATCCAGGTGTAGGAACTGGCTACTTTACAGTCTGAAGCTACATGTATCAACTAAGCATTTCTAGTAGATTAACAAAGGACTTGCTTCAACTACAAAATACTGTCATCCCTGCCTGTGGGATCTTGGCAATGAAACTGATCTAGTTCTGATTTGTCATTTTCTTCACATACTCTGCAGTGGTATTCTTAAGCAGTGATTAGTTAATCTACTTAATCTGGACATCTGTGGTAAGCAAACACTGTAACCAGCTCAATATATAGCTAGTCACGATGAACAACTAATGTTTTATGCCCTACTTATTTAGGTGGTCAGGATGGCTATTATCAAGTATCATTGTCTTATAAACTGCTTAAAAAAGACAAACAAGCTACAGCTGAGCCAGTCTGTACAATCTGTGAAATGTAATTGAGCTGAGACTCAGACTTCTGTTTACCTGATCCTGAAATCATTATTCAAAGTAGTGCAGAAGCAATGCCTATATATTATATGTAAGAAAACTAATATGACATGTTTTAATTATTTTATTTTAGATGAGTTTACTAAGGTAATACACTGACCACATGAGACCATTTGTAGGTAGTGCCCAGGTGAAATAATTAAAAAAGACAAAAAAGTGTAACAGAGCTGCAGTAAGTTGCACAAATCAAAAACAAAACAGAAAGAAAGAACATATAACAAAAACTGTACTGTATCAATTAATATAAAGGTATGAAGATGGCAGAGCCTAGTAGCAGGGCTACTCTGTGCTGCATTGGGTACCATTTTTTTTTTGAGTGTGAAACAGTGATGCTCATGAGAGGCTGAGTTAGTGATGAAGTAACATATTTTGTTTTAGATTGTCTATAGTGTGGAGGAGTTTTTTTTAGAGGCTGTGGCTACTATGAGTAGTCCATACTCAAACTGTGATAGAAGGACTCCTTGGCCTATAGTAGACCTGTCTAGTTTGGATAGATAGGCAGGGTGATAATTTCCTGGCCCAGAAGCAAACTGAGTTAACTTTTGCCCTTGATTTCTCAATATGGGTATGGAATGTTAGTGACTTTTCTAGACACAAACCAAGGTACTTAAAGGAGCTGGTTGTTTTCTGTTGCTGTGCTACAAATAGGAGTTATCAGGTTACTCTGGTGATTTTTTTAAATGTTTTGGATGGTGCCAAATAGCATGATTTTAGTTTTTGTAAGGTCATGTATTATAATTAGACTGTGATTAATGTGCCAGTAGTTGAGGTAATTAAACTATCTTAGTTTTGTGTTTCAATTGTAGAATGATTGTGGCTGGTCCTAAAGATTACCATATAATCATGGTAGAAGATTTGTTGTACAGTGGGAAGGTCATGAGGTAGTCTAAGATAGCAGGAGCTAGACTAGAACCCTAAGATACTCCCAGTGAAAGAGGAGTGGGCTGAGAGAAGGGAGAGCCCAATTCAGCTTTGAAGAATCCATTTATCAAGAAATATTGGGACTAGTCGAGGAATGTGTTTCTAATGTCAATGTTCTAAAGAGAGACAGAGAAATGAAGATCTGAAGCATTCAGGGCTATTCCAACATGACAGCACCCATGAAAGAGCTATATTACTTTCATTAAGTACCCACAGTATAGATCCATTGCAAGCAACACTAACTGGAAGCATTTTTTCTGGTGGTTGGCATTGTTTTTCTGTGGTTTTGGCTTTATATACAGTATGTCTGTAGCATAAATAAAAAATAGCAATCCATTTTTGTTTTTTCCAACCTTTTCCATATCAGATTTGTTAGAATTGTTTTGCTTTGAATAAAAAACGTAGTCTGGGGCTATGATTTAGTTACCTAAAACTTGCCATCTGAAACTTCTTGCCCTAATGATGTGGCCATTTATGATATGTGCACCATATGTTGGCACGTATATTATTTCCATCTGATTTATTTTGTAACACAGAATACTGAATTTCATTTGGCTGTATTCTGTTCTCCCGTATGCGTGCTGTATTTTTGTATTCATTGAGGAGATAAGACTTGAGTCAGAAAACATTTGTACTGAAGTCATTTTTTAGGTTACATTTTATTCTTCTTTTTAATGCAGTGATTGACTCAACTTCTCTTGGAGAAACATCATTTGCTTCAAGGCAGTCTTGTGCATGCATGACACCTTCTAGCAGCATTGCAGTGATGAATCGATTTAGTATCGACATCTTGCACTGCAGTGATTAGTGATTCATGACTATGTTGCACAATTCACTTATTAACACACACTTTGTATGCCACCAGTTTGCATGGTGCTGACAGCCAAAAGAAACTCAATGGCTTGCAAAGCATGCTGAGATGCATGCTGCAGAGAGATGTGTTCTGCACATTTGATGAAACGACTGAAGGGATTACATCTCCCTCATTATCCTATCCAAAAGCAATTAATAAATGCCAGTTATGTAAAAATAAGATACACCCACTGTTCTATTGAGCAGATGGTGGAAGGCTGAAAACCATAGTAATATTATTTGAATCTGTCATTACCATTACAGGACCCCTCCAGCATTTTAATCAAGAATAAAGGGCCCATACAGTATATGAAATAGTAGTATTGATGATGGTGCATTTATGAATGATAAAAGTCTATTGCCAATACTTCTAACACCACGTCAGGTTACATTTTAAAGAATAAACAAAAACTAGGAAAATATAAATGTGTTTTGTAATTTTCTATGTAATTACATAATAGCTTGCCTAAAGGCATTAACAATTTAAACAAAATATTAAAACATCCTAAAATAATTTTATAAAATACCTTACATGCAGGTGTGGAATATTAAGTGTGGTTATGCCAGCAGGCAGACAAAGCTGACTGCTTCTCACCAACCAAATAAGTATTTTTTAACCCACACATGGCTTGGCATTACCTTTTTATTTAAACAGATATGTAAGAAAGCAGTTAGACAGGTAGATACATTGATGTAGATGGACAAGTAGGACAGATGGATTTTCCTCTCACACACTCTGGTTTTGTTTCTGTAGATAAGAAGGTAGATAGGTTGCTAGGCAGACATAACGTAGAAATAAGACAGATAGTCTGATAGATGGATAGATAGATAGATAGATAGATAGATAGATAGATAGAAAGATAGATAGATAATTAATTCAGTCTATAAGTGGGCTGCTACTACCCTCAATGCCTCACAATTAGGAACCTCATTTAAGCTTGAGATTGTGGGGATTATGAGAGGTGACAACTATACGTAGATGTGAAATTAACAGGAAATGTCACATAGATTCATAGGTGTGTGCTAGAGGACCTGGAGCCTTTACAAGCCTAGCCCATAGAAGTGCACTGGCATTGTGCCGCCCAACATTAGTTCCCAGTGCCTCTATCAGGTAGAGCCACTGGAGTGATCCCCAGGGTAAACTTTCTATTTCCCATCCACTCATCAAGATTTCTCTTGAAGAGGGCCAGTGAGGTGCTCTGCTTGACATGTATGGGAAGTCTATTCCAGAGCATGGGCAGTCTCTGGGTTATGAACCTGTCTTGCCAGCATGTTCTCTTGATTGTGTAATGAGGTTGAGGTCTCTGGAGCATGTGGTGCATTGGGATTGGGATTTCTTTAGATGTAGCATTTCTAACAGTGCTGGATCAGACATGGCTTTGTAAGTCAAGCAAAGATCGCCTCTTAGTAGACGATATGAGACTGAGAATAGCTGGAGTTTTTTGAGTCTGTCCATGCAGGATATGTGTTTAAGGCCTAGGATCCTCTTCATGAGGTACTTTTGTGCCCTTTCCAGCTATTGCATGTGTCAAGTGAGGTACATGTCAAATGGGGCATTATACTCGATGACAGGCCTAATGAGAGAAGACTAGAGAGAGATGATGACCTCTTTCTTCCTGGATGCAAAACCCTTGGTAATGAGATGTGCCACATAGTAGGACTTTCTGACCACAGTGGCAATGTGGTGGTTGAAGGAGAGGTTACTGTCAACCTGTGTCCCCAGATATCTTTTATAATGTGTTCAGTGGGCTCCCATTGATGTAGTAATTAGTGGGAACTGAGTTTTTCCTGAAGTGGACGACAACACATTTTTTGGCATTAAGCTTAAGGCAATGGTTTTGACACCAGGCATTGATCTCAGTGAGGCCTTTCTGTAGGATGTCTACATCACCTGGGGAGTAAATAATAGCTCCCAACTTGCAGTTGTCTACGAACTTGATCAGCCAGAGTCCCTCCATATTGGCCTGGACTTCTGAGAAGTAGATGCCAAACAGGAGAGGACACAGCACCAATCTGTGTGGGACTCCACTCATGACTGGTCAGCTGTCTGACTTGGAGTCTGCTACTTTCACACTGTGGGTTCTATCTGTGAGGCAATTTGCAACCCACCTACTGATATAGGGGTTGATGGCTAGTTTGTTGAGTTTATCAATATTTCCTGAGTGGGGCATGGTATCAAAGCCTTGGCCAGATGGAGGTAGGCTGTATGAACTGCCTTGCCCTCATCCACAGCTCTAAATTTCATTCTCCCCATCACATAAAATATGCTGACTATGAGTTTTTTTTTTATTTAAAGTAATTAAGCAACACTTGTTGTAACCACTTTGCATTGGTCATCACTCAAAAAAATCACTCATCTGATGTAACAGATGCTATCAGAATGATGACCTTGCAGCTGTCAGTCTTCACTGTTGAAGTATCTTTCTAAAAACTAAGCAAAGAAAAAAATACTGAGATTTACATTTTATTATATCTTCCTTATCAGCCTGCTACTTACCATCCTCAGCCTGCCATGGACTATTTTGTTACCACTATATATATCTTGATATGCATAAGTGCTAAACATTTTATTAGTGAATAACCCTTGAGGTGAGGAGTTTGCACAACATCATTTTTTAAATATACTTCCTTGAAGGTTGCATCATTTCTAATTTCAAAAACTAAACAGACTTAGTTATTCTAATATCTCTCCCTCTCTAATATCAACCATCACCATCACCACATACAGATTTAAACTACTATTGTCTACTCCTAAGTTTAAATTATGTCTAGTATTACACTACATACCCACCACCCTTAGACAACAGACCCACATTAAACTGTACCTACTCCACATATTAACACAATGTGGAGATATCCATCCAAACCCTGGGCAACTCATATACATACACCCACCAATATCCAAGCATACCATTCACATCACCACATCCATACATCCACCACTACTCTACAGAATCACACATCCAACCATACACTTCTCCTAACCGCAATAAACACTTGTAGTATCTGCAATAAAATAACTGAATTCCACACCTGGCTATCTACACACACCCCAGATATTATTGCAGTAACAGAAAAATGGCTAAAACCACACATAGCTGACACTGAAATTCTCCCTCTTGGTTATTACATAATCCATTCAGACAGACTCCATAAAAAAGTAGCGGTGTAGCACTAATCTATCAAAACTCACTACAAATGACTACCTATACAAACCCCCTCCCCACTTTTGAAAACATACAACTCCTACTCACATCCCTTCACATAAAAAAGAAACAAACAAATATGCATAGCTGTAATCTATATTCCCCCAGGCCACAATATCCACATACTTGAAGACTTTCTATCCTGGATTAATCAGAATATACTGCATGAAACTGTTATTCTAGGAGACACCAACATTAATTGGTTAAACTTAGATAGCCCCTCCGTTGCATACAGCATAAACCTTCATAGTTTTACTCAACTCATCACTACCCCTACCCATGGTCTATCAACAGACTCTGAATCTACCTTAGACTGGATACTAGTAACACATCCCCAAAACTACACAAACTCAGGCACCCTACCCAAACACACTAAGTGACCATCTCCCAGCATATACTTATAGGAGCCAACTTCAGTCAAGTAAAATACATTCAAATAGAACCTTCAGAAACCTTGCCCACTTTGATAGAGATCAATTTATAAATATCCTAAACTCCCACAACTGGAACCCCCTAAAACACTCCCCTTAGATGAAGCCATTGATTATTTCAACAAGCTCTTCCTAGATACCCTCAATAGCCTAGCTCCTATGCGTACCAAACTAACAAAAAACAATCATGCCCCCTGGTTAACAAAACTAACCAAACAAACCATCTCTCTGAAAAACAAAGCTTGGAAAATATGGATAAGAGAGAGAACAAAACAAAATGAACTTCACTACAAGCAACTGCATAATAAATAAAAAAAAGCTTGTGATACAGGACAAAAAAGATTATTTCTCCACCAAACTGTCTTCCTCATACAACAACCCCTAAAAATTTTGGAAATCTGTCTCCACTTTACTTAACCCAGGTACTATCCAAAACTCATCCCCAGCACCAGAAAAAAAAAACACCACAAGAAATTTCCCAAGAATTTAATACCCATTTCATCTCTACCATTCAAAATCTATTCAAAGGTATCCCATCAAGCCCTAATACCCACCTGCCTCTACCTACTAAACACACAACCCCTTTCAGATCGCACCATTATTCCACCAGCAAACTCCTTCTCTATCCAACCTGTACCCACCTCCCAGGTCTTGAAACTCTTACAACAACTCAAACCTTGCTCACTATCTGCAGATAATCTTACCCCTGAATACCTGCAGCTAGCAGCTACAGCAATAGCATAACCAGTTACCATTCTCATAAATCGCTCAGTCTCCGAATCATACGTTCTTCTCCTATGGAAAAAATCTATCATTCCCCCTTTACATAAAGGAGGAAACTCTCATGATCTTTCTAACTACTGCCCCATCTCTATACTCTCCCCACTATCAAAAATCTTGGAAAAATGTGTCCACTCACAACTAGCTAAACACTTAACTAGTAATTCTCTTCTATCCCCCACCCAACATGGGTTTCATCCAGGGGCATAGCGCTATTGCTGCCTTGCTCTCCTTCACTGACACTGTCAACAAAGCCCTAGATGCTGGTCATCATACCTCAGTTATCCTACTAGACCTGTCTAAGGCCTTCGACACAGTGTCACATACTAAGCTAGTAAGTCAACTATCAAAACTAGGTTGCTCCCCAAAATCCCTGGAATGGTTCATCTCTTACTTACAAAGCAGAGAACAGTCAGTAAGGTAGCAAAATGTACAATCCACTTACCAACACAACAATATAGGAGTACCACAAGGATCAATTTTAGGTCCTCTAATGTTCAATATTTTCATCAATGACCTGCACAAAGCCCCCCATATCCAGAATCTCGTCCAATATGCTGACGAGTAACTCTGATAGCCTCCTCTAAGACCTTCTCTGATCTTCTCACAGTTACACAACAGGCTTTTACCTCCATCGAATCATGGCTTATTAACACACAACTTAGGCTAATCCCCAGAAAAACTAAACTTTTACTTTTTTCAGCAAAACCACCTGACCCTGGCTTCAGAATCTTTGCAAAGGACGGCACACAAATAGATCTAGTGAAAACAGCTAAATTACAAGGATTAACAATAGACAACAAACTCACTTTTGAACCGCACATCTTAAATGCAGTAAAGAAAACCCACTTCAAATTAGGCAAACTATATAGACACAAACTCTATATGGATAAATCCACCAAATCAAAATTAGCCAATACCCTACTCATCCCCCCCCCCCTTCTATATGGTAGTGCTATTTTTACCAATCTACACACAACCCTTAGTAACAAACTACATTCTTGTTACAATAAAATAGCCAAATTCACCTCCGAAAAACCACGCCACACCACACTCATCACTGCCAAGCAATTACCAAACTAAAATGGCTTGAATTTTCCCACCATCTATACGACACCCAACTAACTTTAGCCCACAAGCTAATCAGTAAACCTAATCAGTGCCCAGCTCTTGGTTCACTCCTACAAACGTGCAACCCCCAAGAACACTAAGATCTTCCTGTAGGCACATGCTTTCTGTTACAAAACCCAACCAGAGAGCCGATCAGTGTCTGTTCTCCCATTCAGTCGCCAAACTATGGAATATGTTACCATCCGAATTAACACAAACTGACCATCCAAAAAATTTCAAAGAAGCCCTAAAATCTCATTATCTAAATAATCCATCCTGCTCATGCCTAAGAAGCAAACATCCTTAAACAACACACACGACACAGACTCCCAGACTGGTATATGTTACGTACACTAGCCAATCACAGATATAGTGTAAACTGCACTGTCTGCAAATGAATTTACTGTATCAAAATCCAGGTGTTTCCACTGTCGTAACATCTTAACCTATGTGATGTTTTCCTAATGCATTATCAATGTAAGCCTATGCATTTGTAAATTGTAAAATGTATTATTACTATTATATTTGTAATACTTTTAAATCTTATGTTAAACTATATCTCTTTTTGTAACACTTTATCTCTTATTGTAATACTCTGAGGAGCTTTTCTCCCCCAGGCCTCCACTGAAAATGGGTCTTTGACCCAGTGGACCTTCCCGGTCAACAAATGCTAATAAATAAAATAATAAATACATTTCAAAACGGATATAACCTGAAAGGTAGCATCTTAAGAAGTGAAGAGGAGCCCCCTTGCAAAAACCTTTTGAAAGCACTGCCTGATTGTTAACCTATTAACAATTTATTAATCTATGAAATAACCCTTATTGGTTTTTTTTCTTTATTTTGTTTTGTTTCGGGGAGTTTTAGACAGAAGAATAGTTGGAGCTCAGTGCTCACTGGGGAATGAGGTCTTTTTTTATAGTGGAGTAAGCCCCTAGGACTTTATGTATTCCATGGTAACCCCATCATAAAGAAAAGAGAAATGTGGAAGAAAATTTATCACTTAGATTTAGAACCAACCAGCAGAGATTTCCTATGGAACTGCTTTGGAGTTTAGCATCCGCAAGATGTTACACATCCAGATAAAACCTCCTCATTCTGTAGTCTGTAGTATGCGTGCATGTGTGTGTGCATGCACGTGTTTATGTGTGTGTGTGTGTGTGTGTGTGTGTGTGTGTGTGTGTGTGTGTGTGTGTGTGTGTGTGTGTGTCTGTAAGTACACAAGTGCTTGATACACTCTAGAATTTTGCTCATATTGCCAGTGAATCCAAAGACAGATTATTTATTTTCATAAAAATTATCAGAGAAAGAATGTCTGCCGGTAAAGTTCAATGTTTTAAAATATAGAATACCAGCTCTGCATACTCAAACACCATTTTTGTGCTGGTATTCCACTGTTACCTTATTTTACAATGCAGAAATAAAGTAGCACTTTGCCCCTAAGTGCACAACTATTGCTGATTTCGATTACCAGGAAGACTAAATTGCAGAACAAATTTTGAATTATCATAATTATTGTTTAGTTTTGAGGAGAACAGCAACTGTGGTTGGGAGGGTGGCCTAATGGTTAAGGTGTTTGCCTCACAAACACAAGGTGCAGGGGTTCGAGTCTCACAAGGGATAACTGGCTAAGCTTAAAATGGCTCGAAAGGGCAGTTAGTTTAGTATGAACCTATAATAAGTGATCTGATTCTGCAGATTTTACAGTTTCTCCAGCATGCTAAACAGTGTTTGTGATGCTATGGTGGTTGTGCAGTGTAACGCAAGTTTACAGTTTGATACAAACAGAAAGCTGAGAGTACAGGGCCACTATGTGCTAACTGTTATTTTGGATGTGGTCAAAAAGTCCATCTATACCAGCCTACACAAACCTTCATGGCAACATAAATACCCTTAATGGATGATGGATGAAAATGATGAATGCTTATTCTGGCCACTATTACTTACTATCAGAACTTGGTGGATTGAGCTACTGTTAAACTCATGAATTTGCCACTCACCTGGCCTATAGGAACTGCTCCTGCCATAACTGTACTTGCTAGCTTGCGGAGTTTAAAGAGGCTAATAAAATAAACAGATTGGAGTTTATGTTAAAGTGGTTAGTGCATTGCAGCATCATATATTCAATATTTAATCAACATTTTTTTTTAAATCAGGTACTGAAATACTGTGGAAGTTAAATGAAAGTTTTTGTAGACACCACGCAGTTTGGAAGGACTGCTCTAGGCATGGACAGAGACAGAAAAGGTAGGGAATAGAAGCAGCAAAGAAAGAAAGAAAGATAAAGATAGGAAAAATAAGAATATAAACAGAAAATAAACATGGCGGGTGATAAAAACAACTACAACTACCACTCATTTCTCTTTACCTACTTTATGTTGAAATGAATAGAAAAAATACCGGAGAAATTCAAAAGAAAAAGGCTGAGTACCGGAATCTGATGTAACAATCTGCAGGAAATGTTTAATATCATTCAGAAGCAAACAGTAAGGTAGTGATCAGCAGTATACTTGCAGTAAATACAACACTGTGATTTGTGATAAAACACTGGAAGGTAGGAAGCGTTGTTTGCCTTCCTGCATGCAGTGTCATTGATACAACATTAATAAGAAAATCACAAACACTCCTAGAAGGCAACTTAAAACAGCAGGGTCTGAAGAACAAGAAGGCTGACACTGAACTGTTTTCACTTTTCACTAAAAGTTCTCAGTAGTGAAGTGGTATGTTTGAAATTTGGTGTGAATGATGAGAAACAGACTACACTGCAGCAACTTGATCCAAGATAAGTAATATTTCTTAGAAAAATGATGACGTGAGGTGAGTCAGACTCCTGTGTGACTAGCTACCTTGATGTGATTTAGAGACTCATTGCAATTAACTAATTCACCTGGAAACCTATCGGTGTGTCTTGGGTGCTTGCGTTCTGAGCTGTGAACACATTAAAAACATGCACGGCATGTATATAGAATGTGTAAAGATACATTGGTGCAGTGTGGCAATAGTCCTGTTTGTGTGTGTGTGTGTGTGTGTGTGTGTGTGTGTGTGTGTGTGTGTGTGTGTGTGTGTGTGTGTGTGTGTGTGTGTGGGGTGGCAGATGACATTTTCTTGGACTCCCAAATTGGTAATTAATTCATCTGAAGGATAAAGCAGGTGATTAATGAATGAATGCAAAATTAAAATGTAGAATCAATGATATATATCATATCACAAATGCAAGTACAGTAATATCTGTGTATTTGAAAGTTTGTTTGAATGTCTAAGCATATACTGTTAAATACAAATGTAGTAGGTACAGTAATAATCATGTTTAGCTGCATTTGAAAGTTGAATTATTTGTCCTGTAACTGTTGGCAATAATATGGTGGGAGCTTCTTTGTGTAATACGCTGTAAACTTTGTTGGGTATCTTAACTTGCATGCTTTCAAGGTACCTTGTTGTTATTTCACAAGGATTAAAAACTATATGGTATTTGTCAAAAAAAGTGGTACTCCAACAGGCATTACTCATAGAAGCAATGGCTTCCTGCCTTATCCTGGAGATGTAATCTAGCCTTGGTATTAATGAAAAATTACTGCCTTCTTTAGTTATAGAAGTTGAATGCATTTTGCTGTTTTTTATTCCTACTACATTTGATTAATATGCATGGAGATGCACTAAACAAGGATGATATCATGATACAGAAATGGGGAGGATGTGTTAGGGTGACATATGTCCATGTAAAATGCATGTCTTCTTTTTCTTTCGGCTGCTCCCATTAGGGGTTGCCACAATGGATCATCTGTTTCCATTTCTTTGTGTCTTCTGCATCTTGCTCTGTCAAACAAACGACCTGCATGTCCTCTCTCACCACATCCATAAACCTTATCTTATGCCTTCCTCTTTTCCTCTTACCTGGCAGCTCCATCCTTAGCATCCTTTTCCCAATATACCCAGCATCCCTCCTCAGCACGTCCAAACCAATGCAATCCCACCTCTCTAGTTTTGTCTCCAAACTGTTCAACCTCAGTTGACCTTCTAATATACTCATTTCTAATTTTGTTCATCCTCATTACACCCAATGCAAATCTTAACATCTTTAACTCTGTCACATCCAACTCTGACTCCTGTCATTTTGTCAGTGCCATCGTCTCCAATCCATATAACATAGCTGGTCTCACTTCCATCTTACAGACATTCCCTTTCACTCTTATGGGTTCCTGTCTGTCACAAATCACTCATGACACTCTTCTTCACCCACTCCATCACAAGTATTTAAACTCATCCACCTTTACCATCTCTACTCCCTGCATCCTTACAATTACTCTATCCTCCCTCTCATTCACACACATATGTGCTGTCCTAGTCCTGCTGCTGACCTTCATTCCTCTCCTCTCTAGAGCATATCTCCACCTCTCCAGGGTCTCCTCTACCTGTTCCCTACTCTCACTACAAATCACAATGTCATTCACAAACATCATAGTCCATGGGGACTCCTGTTTGATCTTGTATGTCAACCTGTCCATCACCACTGCAAATAAGAAAGGGCTCAGAGCTGATCCTTGATGTAATCCCACCTCCACCTTGAGCACATCCATCACTGCTACTACAGACCTCACCACTGTCACACTGCACTCATATATATCCTGTACCACTCTTACATAGTTCTTTGCCATTCCCGTCTCCCTCATACAATACCACAACTCCTCTCTAGGCACCCTGTCATATGCTTTTTCTAAGTCCTCAAAGACACAGTGCAATTCCTTCTGACATTCTCTGTACTTCTCCTTCAACATCCTCAGAGCAAACATCGCATCTGTAGTGCTCTTTCCTGGCATGAAACCATACTGCTGTTCACTAATCATCACCTCCCTTCTTAACCAACTTCCACTTCTCTTTCCTATAACTTCATGCTGTGGCTGATCAATTTTATTCCTCTGTAGTTGCTACAGCCCTTCAGATCACCCTTGTTCTTAAATATCTGACCCAATACACTTCTTCTCCACTCCTCAAGCATCCTCTCACTTTCAAGATTCTGTTAAACAATCTGGTTAAAAACACTACTGCCATCTCTCCTAAACACCTCCCTGCTTCCACAGGAATGTTATCTGGATCAACAGCCTTTCCATTCTTCATCCTCTTCATAGCTGCCCTTACTTCCTCCTTGCTAATCAGCTGCACCTCCTAATTCACTATCCGCACATCATCCAACCTTCTCTCCCTCTCATTCTCTTCATTCATCAGCCCCTCAAAGTACTCTTTCCATCTGATAAACACACTCTCCTCGCTTGTGAGTACATTTCCCTCATTATCCTTTATCACCTTTAACTGCTGCACATCTTTCCTAGCTCGGTCCCTCTGTCTAGCCAATCGGTACATGTCCTTTTCTCCTTCCTTAGTGTCCAACCTTTCATACAACTCTTCATAAGCCTTATCCTTAGCCTTCACCACCTCTCTCTTCACCATAGAACTCAATTCCTGTCTACTTTCTTCATATGAGTGGCAATCGCACTTCTTCTTTGCTAACACTTCCTCTTTATACTCTTCTGTACTTTCTAATTCCACCACAAGGTCTCCTTGTCCTCCTTCCTCTGTCCAGATGTCACACCAAGCACCTTTCTTGCTATCTCCTGTACCACCTCAACTGCAGCTGCCCAGCTGTCTGGTAGCTCTTCACTGCCACCCAGTGTCTGTCTTAACTCTTCCCTGAACTCCCCCTTGCAGTTATCCTTTTTCAGCTTCCACCATTTGATCCTTGGCACTGCTCTCACTCTCCTCCTATTCTTCTTGATCATCATTTTCATCCTAGAGACCACCATCTATGCTGCCTAAAAATGCTTTCCCCTGTCACCACTTTGCAATCTCCAATCTCCTTCAGACTGGCCATTCTGCATAGGATATAATTCACCTGTGTGCATCTTCCTCCACTCTTGTACATCACCGTATGCTCTTCCCTCTTCTTAAAATACATAAACCCACAGCCATGTCTATCCTTTTTGCAAAATCCACTACCATCTGAACTTCTGTATTCCTTTCCTTACCACCGTACTTACCCATCACCTCCTTATCCCCTCTGTCTCTTCACCAACATGCCTATTGAAATCCGCTCCAATCACCAGTCTCTCACCTTTGGGTACACTCTCCACCACTTCATCTAACTCGCTCCAAAAATTTTCTTTCTCATCCATCACACATATATCGAAAGAAACACTCAAAACTAACCACAAAAACAAGATCGAAGTCCGGTATGCAGAAACACCAACTGGCATAAAGTGTAGAACAGCTCACAATAAGGTGAAATACTCCAAAAAGTAAAATAATTTATTTTAAATGCCACAAGTCACAGTACACGTTTTTCATCAATGGTATGACTTCATCAGAAACGTTTAAGTGTAGTGTTGTACAGCCTTAAATACTGACACAATTAGTGGATAATTAACAAGGAATTAATATAATTACCCATATTTAAAGCACCAATTAAATTTTTTTTTAAAAACTACATGCAGTTTAAAATACATGAATAACAAGATAGTGTATGCAAGATAGCAGACTTTCTAATACAGGTTAAAAAATACTGACCACAAAATCAATGACATTCTGTTCTATATGTATATTTTAATACAAAAACAATTTATTTAGGATATAAACAATTTTCTTATATATATTTTTTTACTTTTGTGAAAAACAATATAATGAACTATATTCCTAAATGACATATTTATAAATTTATTCAAATCATTTGTGATTTGAGCTTCAAATATGGTACTATGGATATAAAATCATTCAGTCCTGGGAATCGATTGGATTCTAAAAGAATCTGCCAGTATGTTTCTTTGTGGGATAATCTAACTTCCCAAGGTCCACCCCTAACATCTTTGGAAACAGAATCCAAAAGGAAAAACAAAAATACTGCTCCATCACACACCCAACTTGCAGAGCATATGCACTAAGAACATTTATCATCACACCATCAGTTTCCAGCTTCATAAGCATCACTCTATCAGACACTCTTTTCACCTTCAAAATACTCTTTTGACATACTGTTCCTTCAGGATAACCCCTACTCCATTTCTCCTTTCATCCACACCATGGTAGAGCAGTTTGAACCTGCCTCCAATACATCTGGCCTTACTTCCCTTCCATTTGGTCTCTTGCACACACACTATATCAACCTTCCCTCTCTCCATCATACCAGCAAGCTCTCTCCCTTTACCAGTCATGCTGCCAACATTCAAAGTTCCTACCCCCACTTCCGCACTTCTAACTTTCCTCCTCTCCTCCTGACTCTGGGCATGCCTTCCCCCTCTTCTTCTCCTTCTATTTCTCCTTCGGGCAACAGTAGCCCAATTTCCACCAGTACCCTGTTGGATAACAGTACTGGAGGCGGTTGTTGTTAACCCAGTCATCGACTGATCCAGTATGGTAATCTGTAATGTTGTCCATATAATTTTATACCAGATGCCCTTCCAGACATAACCCTCCCCATTTATCTGGGCTTGGGACCGGCTAGAAGAAATTCACTGACTTGTGCATCCCTCAGAGGCTGGGTTCCATGTAAGATGCATATGAGAATGCTGAAAAAATGTGTATTTAAGTACTTCTCTACCTACTATAAGCACCCCCATGACTGCAATGGTATAAAATATTTCATCTGTCAGATGCATGGTCATTCTGTTCTATGGATAACATTTGTTTCTGTAGGTATCTTAGGATTCTTATAGGTTTATAGGTTGGTACTAGGCTATCAGCCTAGGGCCTATGCAAGCCCCCAGCCATTCCAATTCCCTGGATATTTCTTCCCACAATACTTCTCTAGATTGTCTTTTCCTATCTCATCCAATCATCAAGGTTCGGTTCAGTCCTGGGACTAGTCTTGTTTGGCATCTACTTCTCTGAAGTACAGCCAAAACTAGAACTCTGGCTAACAAACAAAGCAGATGACTGCAAACTGGGAGCCATTATTAATCCCCATCCCATGTGGGATATTCTACAGAAAAATGTATAGTTATCTCCTTTGTTAAAAAACATGTACCCATGAATTACCACATAGGTGGCAGGACACTAAACATCAAAAGTGTGATAAGAGACTTAGGGACACAGGTGGACAGTGGTCTCACCACCTCATCACTAAGGGCTTTTCATCCAGATCCATCTGTGGCATATCACAGAGCCACATGCTCCAGGAATCTAAACCTGGTCATCAAAATGAACAAAACATGCTGGAGAGATACGTTCCGGACCCAGAGACTCTGCAGACTCTGGACTAGACTTCTTAATACATCTGGGTAAGGAACTGCTATCACATCTATTTAATCATTGATTGCCACAGACAATGATTCCCTAAGAAATGACACAAACAAATAAATTCAAATTTAGTTTGTTCAATTGCAAGCAGATCAGGCAATATCTTATAGAAGAAGCATTTAATGATGGTTCTAGAATCCTTTCCAAACAATTAGTTTTCCAACCCTACGTACTGTACCTTTTCTTATTGTTTCATGTGACTTGTTTCAAAGTTAAGAAATGCAACACTGTAATTAATGATGATTGCAAGGATTACAAAATATGTTCTTCTGATTTTGATAGGTACATTTGTCAAGAGTTTATTTACTATTGTTATTAGATTTTTAAACATTTTTGAATGTGTTTTGACCTTTTATGTTGTAACCAAAATATCAGATCTCCTTATGCAAAATGTTCTGTCACTAAATGTCAGCTTATTATTGTTGCATTATTTATGTTTTGCAGACCATGGTCTTTATACCGTATTCTGATTCTTTAATTGAAATAATTATATTACCCACTCTACAGTTGTGAGCATATGTAGTGCTCCGTAGCTCATTTCTCACTTTTATGTCGGAGTATAGTCCATAAATCAGTGTTCCCAGGATTGAGCCCCTGTGGGCGACTCTGATAACTCCACTATAGACTAGATTTGGTCTTACTGCATAACCAGTGTTTTCTGAGTTACGTGTGAACAAACATTTACTGATTTTATTTTGCAAACCAGCATTCGGTGCATTAGAAATGTCAGCATAAGCAGTGTGTGCCAGTTACCTAGGTTGATTACATTTCTGAGCCTGTAGCTACAATGTTTGAAATGCTTTAGCAGTATTTCATAAGACATAAAGTTACCCTCCCAGATAGCATGACACAACAGAGGACATGATAAATGCCAGAAGGAATTTGTTTGACATTTCAGAAAGGGCAAAACTGGTGCACAAAGAAGTGATAGAGTCAGCCTTCAGAGGAAGCCAAAGTTCAAACTGTATCTTATAAGTGGCATTGTCAGAGAGATTGCAAGTGCTGAGAAATTAAATGGTTAGGTGGCCCTGTCTTTGAAAGGTTTACCTTGTTGGTAAAGAAATCACCATGATACAGCTGATGTTTGTATAGCTTCTTTCACAGATACCTTCACCTTAATTGGGGGCAGCAGATCTCAGTAGTGACAAGCTGTGTGTCATGGGTCTGCAGCCTGAAACTATCATTCTGCAGCTCTGATTATTCAAGTTTCATTTTTTTTAAATGTCTCTTTAGGTACTAGTCCATCATAGACATTGTGCCTGTTTGAGTGTTCTTTCTCACTGGAGATCGTCTTTCTACAACACATCTTCCACATAACAGCCAATAAACGTATACAATTTTTGTGCTAACCCTTCTTCTGACCAGCCTCTGAAAATGCTTTTGCCTTCTTAGTTCCTGAATGCAGCAAAGATGTTGCTGTTGTATTATGAGGAAGAAAGGCAGCATACCATCTATAGGGAAGTGTTGTTCTTTCTGTGAATTGTTGTTATTACCTCTATAATATTTATTTATATCATTCAGGGTTTGCATGTCCCTTAGACTACTGATCTCATCAGCACACAGAGCCAAATCAGGCATGTTCATCCTCTGTACTTAGCTTCAATAACAGCAATGTACAGAAAGAACAATACTTCCTTACAGAGGTTATGCTGCCTTTCTTCCTCATAATTAATATCACAGACGGGTAGCTCTCTTTTAGGGTAGACCTCTCACTGTCCAGATTTTAACAAAATGTCCACATTTTTGCCACATATTTTTGGTCTATTCCTCATAACATTTGTGAGGGTTTTTTGGCCAAAACATTGAGAACTGAATTTACTAAATAATGACAAACATTTGATTTTCGGACATCATATCCTTCAGAAAATGTATCTGGAATTCAGAACTTGTTAATCTAGCACCTTTCTAAGTTTACGCGAGCAACATTTGAAACGTGTCCCTATTTTGTGGCCTTTGTCATTCCCCTTCCCATTATTTGTGACTTTGAACAGATTTCCTGTGTTAAGAAGTTAAGAAAACTATTTTAGGGTTGTGAGCACTATATGAATTTCCTGTGGACTTAAAACAATTAAAATATTCTTGTCAGCTGCATAAGGTATTTCAATTGCAAAATTATCGCCAAAATAAGGAGTGGAGTATTATAGAAGACAGCTATGATAGTACTTACAAAAGAAATGGAAATTCATTATGTTTTGTTAGTGTGCTGCCTCCTTCTTAGCTTGCCTTTTATTCCACTAAAATCACACAGTTATTAAATACTTAATAACTTTTGATACTGGTCTTAATATGTATGTTTTCTTTAAAAATAACATTTCTAACTTTGCCTTTTGAACACAGAAAGAGTCATATTAGTTTGAAGTTATCTTGATATGCAGCAAGTAAGCACATTAGAACAACATGTTTAAATCTCTCTCTCTCTCTATATATATATATATATATATATATATATATATACATACACACATACACACACTATATATATATATATATATATATATATATATATATATATATATATATGTATATATACTGTGCTCCAGTGTCGAAGGCTTTGGCCAGGTCAAGAGATGGGGTATGCATTGTCTTCCCCCCAACCATGCCTTTTATGACTGTCTCAAAGAGGTCGACCAAATTTAACAGACATGACCTCCCCTTGATGAAGCCAAACTGTGTGGACTCGAGTGTTTGGAGGTTGCTAATGTCCTTGTTAATGAGATCCATGATATTCTGTTCCATGGCCTTGCAGATCAGGCTAGTTAGGCTGATGGGTCTATAATTTCCCAGAGCGGTGAACGATCTTCCTTTGTGCAAAGCGATGACAGTGGCTGTCCTCCACTCAGCTGGAAAGAAGCCAGTGCTCAGGCTTTGGTTGAATAGTGCACCTAATGGTGCTGCAAGTTCCTGCCTGAGTTCATGTAGGATGCAGCCTGGAATGTTATCAGATCCCATGGAAGCTGTATTTTTTGCCTTTGAGAGAGCAGTGATGGCCTATTCCCTAGATAAGGGGAAAGGGGCAGGTAGTGGGGATGTCCTGATTTACTGATGGGGTACAGAGGGGTGAACTTTTCACTGAATCTGTCAGCCAGCAAGTTTGCTATATCTACGGCATTTGTATATGTGGTGTCCTTTACCACCAGTTTTGAACAAATCTGGGTGTTTCCTTGAGGTTGCGGACATATGAGAAGGAGGCCTTATAATTGTTTATAGTAGATGTGGGCAATTTGGACTCAAAGTTTGCTTTGGAAGATTTCACTAGTGCTCTTATTTGCTTGTTCAGGCTAAGAAGACATTGCTTCCAACTGGGCACCTGCTCCTTCTTGGTTTTGGGCAGCAATGTTTTCCTTTTATTATAACGTTTATTTATTGCAGATGTCCACCAGACAGGGTTACTCTTCCTTACCGAGGATGATTTAGTACTGTCAGGTAGTCCTGATTTCATCCATCTACATAAATGCTCATATAATGCTTTGGTGTAGTTTTGGATATTGGTGCCAGTTCCTACAGGGGTGGAGGGGTTGTGAAGTTGTTTATACCATCCCTCAGAAGACTATAATCAGCTTTGGAGAAGTTTTTATGTATGACCTTGCTAGAGGGGGATTGGGGGAGATGGTGTCTTTGAAAGTGACCACTTTATGGTCAGATCTTACCAGGGAGGATGACACTGTAGGGATGCTGCAGTGGCTACTCATGTTGGTTAATACTAAGTCCAAGATATTATCACCTCTTGTGGGGGTATCGATTAGCTGTTCCAAGATGTTTGCATTGACAAAATTGAAGAATCTCTGGCCATTTGTGTTCTGGCATGAGTAGTTCTTCCAATCTATGTTTGGGTAGTTAAATTCACCCCGGATCAGGGTAAAGGGTTGAATCTTAAAAGATTGGAGCAGGTCCAGACAGGCGAATTGGGCATCTTGAGTATTTATATATAGATATAGATCCACACATATGCATGCGCACACATGGGAGCAGAACCTTTTGTCCATCCATCCAGAGTTGATACAGCTGATCGAAATGTACTGCCTTTGTCAGTACATGATTGTGGCATGGTGTGGATCAGGGAATATGCCAGTTCCCCACTGTACTGCAATCTCAGAGTTGGAGTATATAATTAGCAGTAGGTCTGGGGATGCAAGGAGGCTTTGGCCACTGCAAAAATATTGTGTGTTTTTCTTTTTTTTTTGATCCTTTGTGGAATGATGTTTAGTATTTTAACATTAAGGTATCGGTCATTGATCAATGAGTTGCTTTTTTGATGGAGGGTTAGACTTCCATATTGTGTGTATAAATGGATCTACCTAATTTCCACAAAATACTCAAATGTCATCGCTTACAACATCAATCTCTGAACACTTACATTGTGAAAGTCAATGCACTACTGTGCATAAACCGAGTAATAACCTCTGGGCATGCAAAAACCAAAAGTAAAATAAAGGAAAAAAATATTGTTTTTTGCGGGGAGGGCAATTGCCCTGCACACCCCCCCATACCTTATGCTGACTACATATATAAACATCTATATATCTATACACATATAGATATATATATATATAAAATATATATATATAAAAATGTATAGTCATACCCTTCGGAAAAAACAAGGTAACCCCAAGCTACCATATAGGTGGCAATCCACTAAGCACAGAAGAGGTTATCAGGGACCTGGGGACCCAGGTTGACAGTGGCCTTTCTTTTGACACTCACGTTGCTAAAGTGGTTAGAAAGACCTTCTACATTGCCCACCTGATCATGAAGGGATTCACATCCAGATCTAGTGAGGTCATTGTTCCCCTGTACTCTTCACTTATCAGACCAATGATCGAGTACAATGCCCCATTTGGGATGTATCTCACCCGACATCTGCAGCAATTGGAGAGACCCCAAAAGTTCCTCACCAAAAGGATAAAGGGACTCCAAAATCTGTCATATGCTGCCAGATTGAAGAAACTCCAGCTCTATTCAGTTGCATACCGTCTGCTCAGAGGTGACATGTGCCTGACATACAAGGCCATGTTCAACCCGAATTAATGGACATGCTCCACCTCAAAAAATCCAAATCCACCAAAACCACTAGAACAAGCGACTTAAACCTTAGCACGGATATAAATAGGATGTGCTGGAGGGATAGATTTATCACTCAGAGACTCCCTATGCTGTGGAATAAATCCCGGTCCATGTGAGGCAGAGCACCTCGCTGGCTCTGTTCAAGAGAAATCTTGACCTGTGGATGGGAGATCATAGGTTTATCCTGAATCATCTCTGTGTCACTGCTGGACAGAGGCACAACAAACTAACGGGCACAGTATTTTTTCATATAAAAAATTTGGGCTAGGCTTATAAACGGCTTAGGGCAGATAGCCTAGTATAAACCTATGAACCTATGAACCTATAAATACATATATATATATATATATATATATATATATATATATATATATATATATTGATATAGATATAACTCCAAGATTGCACAATGTTGGGGAAGAGCATTGCTTACATTCCACAGGTAAGTCCTACCTGGTCTCTTCCACTCCATGCTTCCAGTACTTTCATCAGATGAACCTGTATGTAAACAATTAATTCCTGTCCTCTGTGTGCAGAAGTTTGAAGACTGCCTCCATATAAATGCACATTACTTGTAATACTGCCTTGTCAACTAGCTAAATGCAGTAAGAATATTTACTTTAACAAGTTACATTGCCCCCATTCGAATACAAATTCGGGTGGGCTGTAATCACAATGATAGCTTGGTGGACATAGACAACCCATCAGCATTTTTGCCGTCTAGGTCAGGTTCACGGCATACTGAAAGGATTGCAGGGTTATTGCCCACTGGCACAGCTTTGCATTTTCATCCATTTGCCTACATACCCATTACAAAGAAGTACAATCTGTTATTAAACTAAAGTAGCTGTCTAACAAATAGTATTTCAAGCCATAAAAGGCTTACTTTATTACTAGAATTTCTCTTTCAACAGCAGAGTATCTGCTTTCTTCAGTTCTCAGCTTCCTTTTAATATAGTACAGATAATGTTCCTCACCTTGAGTGCTTGAGAAAACACTTTCCCAAAAACCTTCCTCCAGTGTGTCAGTATATAAGTTAATTCATCAGTAAAATCAGGAGTTACTAACATATGTTCTGGATAAAGGATCCTTTTGAGTTCATTAAATGGTCTAACTCCTGAAGAAAGTATTGTGTCTTTACAGGAGCTTTCTCTTGAGATCTGTCAAAAGACAAGTAGAAGTTGCAAACTTAGGCCTAAGCTTTTTGCTTCATGAAAAGCCTTCAAATCTCTCTTAGTAGATGGCAGTCTTACCAGTCCTCTTCTTGTAACATACCCTAAGTACTTGACATACACCATTAGCATTTATATTATGGATTCTAACAGATCCTGCACTTTATATAAGTGAGATATCTAGCTCTCTGAATGAAATACTACACCATCCAGGGATTGTATACCACATCTGGAGTGACTGTTCAGTATTTTACCCATAAGCATCTGAAAGGAAATTGGGGCTCCATGTAGGACAGGTGGTAACTCTGTGTACTGAACTAGACAATCAGGATTAACAAAATCTGTTTTTAGTATGACAGAATGGTTAACTACTATCTGCTTATGAGTTTCAGCTCTCAAGTCCTCTACATAATTTCTTTCCACAGCCTTAAAACATTTATGTGATAAATGTGATCCTCCCTTCTCTTTCTTGGCTGCCTAACTTTACAGTTTACTGCACTTACTCATATAATCTCAAATGGTCCCTTGTCATTTGGTGATGAACACCAATACCTGATCCCTGGGTATAAATTCTGTAAGTGAATAATTCTTATCATAAAGTCAATGTCTGATTTCCCAAGAATCACTATTTTAATATATCTTTAAATTAAGATATTGCTCCATCATACTTTCAAATCACATCTTTTTCTCATTCCAGGTTTTTTTAGGGCCCATATTTGGCTAGTGAATTTGAAAAAATGCAAACCGTGAAACAGGAAAATGAAAACAACAAACAGGACAATCATTGACCTAAAACAGCATTGAAATAAAATACATAGAATGGCCACAGTTGGCCAACAACCAGGAAGTAACACCATACATAAGCTAAGTGAATGGAAACCATTTAAATTTTCCCTTTTCCCATTGTAGTATAATCTTGGAGTTGGTATATATAATTAGGGGGGGTGTGGGGTGTGCAGCCCCCCATATTGGGGTGGGGGCACTGCCCCCACCTTCACTGGTTGTATGTGCTATGTTGGCTGACTATGGCCACGTGATGTAGTTTTTTCGATGTTGTAGTTCAGTGATTGTCCTATTCGCTGTGTCATGGTTTGCATTTTTTCGAATTTGGTAGCTGAACATAGACCCATTTTTTAGTAATGCTTAGCAACCTTCTTGGATGCCTGATTTACATAATTTAAACTGGAGTAAACACAGTTGAAGCTTATGGCACCATTCTTATTGAAAACAAGGTAAGAATCAGCCACAAGTTTCTCCAACAGCATAAATAATGTTACTTAGCATGGATTTCAGTATTTTATTAAACCTATCTCATAATTCATCAGCATACAGATGGTAGACTGATATTTTCCATAGTTTTAACATTAAAGCACTGACATAACTGATGTGGTGCCCTTGATATAAAGGGAGAATCTTGACCAACAAGTATCTTCTTAGGGAACCCCCTCTGAAAAAAATAGTGTCAATTACCAGGCAAAATTCTAAACACTAACTTTGCAGAAATAAGCTTAAAGCAGCTGGCTTGTGCATCATATACTGCTATCATATCCTAACATTATATAACATCTTGCTCTTAACCACAAAAACTACCTTAGCAGACCCCTGTTAAAACCCAGTCCTTAATCCTAAACAGTCAACCCTATTACAAGACCAAACAAGATGGATATGCAATTTCCAAATGTCTCTGTGGCCAGCTTAGTAAATTTGTGCATTCTGCGGCAATGGACCAATTATCTCATATTCTCAGACAACCAGTTAATCATTAAAGAAAATAACACATTATGCAAGAGATGTTAATACACAACTTCCTTGGAGGCAAAAATCTCAAATAAAAATGAAGTTATCGGGAGTACCCACACAACATCCCTCACACATATAGTTCATGTTACACGTGTGCTGACTTATGCTGAGGCACTTAAAAGAAACCTTCCCAAACCTCAAAGACCTCCAAAGCCAACTAATGGAAACACTTGTCTGCAGCAGTCACTAAAGAACACAACAAAAGCAACACCAAACTTCTCACAAAAGCCTACACCTAATGGTTCCCCCAAGTGCAAAGCCCATAAGGCAAGCATACACTGTACTTAATACTGTTGTCATTGAGGACACACAGATGCCCTACTCACCAAGTTGGACACAGAGAAGATAATTATTTGCCTAACTAGAGCCAGGATCCACAGTATCATACACATACTCAAGTTATTGCACCCCAGGTAATAATTTAATATGATTCTGTCATAGTCCATGTTTGTGTAAATGACCAGCGGTATACCTCACTGGACTATATGAAGACACACATAATAGATTTCTCAGAATATGTGTCACATATAGATATAAACCTTGCATTGAGCCAGTATTCTACCTTCATCAAGGATGATTGTACCAAGCTGAACTGAGGTGGGCTACCAGCCACAACTCTGAGCTGAGATCCCAGACAACTAGAGGCTTCTAAGCTTCCAAAAAATAAGTTGCCTTGTTTTTTTTTTGCTTATTTATACTATTTACTGCACTTTTTTATTGTCTGCCGCCTACTTTTATAGTGTATTTATTTACCATCTACTAAACTACTCTGTTGTACTGCAGTTGTCTGCTTTACTGTGCCTGTTAAATCAAATTGTATTGTTGTTTTCACTGTTTACAAAGATTTGTTGCTATTTTCACTGTTTGTTAAGTATTTACTGGTATGTTTCACTGTTTTAAAGCTATCTGTTATCCTTGTTCTGGTTTTCCTGCCAAGCAGTGTTTAAATAACTGATCTGTTAACTGTTTAAAATATTTTTAGAGCCTCTTTCCTGATTTTTTTGCTGTTTGAAACATTTTTAGTGTCTCACTGCTATTGTTCTGCTGTGTTAAACAGCCTCTAGTTTTTCCCACTAAACTAGGGTAGCTAGTAGATGTAGCATAGTCCAGTTACAGGCTTGCTGCTTCTGGGACTGTATGCAGTGGTTGTTTGTTCTGAGTACTTCTTCCAGGCCATCTTGGATTGGAAGGGGCCTGTCTGTACTTTAGTGAGAGGATTGTGCTGATTGGGACCTGTCTGGTAAAGGGAGGCCAGTCTAGGGCTTGGAATAAGCATCCTCACTGGTCCTTTTAAATCTTTCTAAAGTTTTTTTTCATGTTTTTAGTTTCTGGTATTTAGGCCCTGCATTTCATTGAAGGTTGGGTGTCGAGCTGGCACCTCGGTATTTCGTAAAAAAGAAAATCTACTGCCAATCATTAGCGGACCGGCATTCCGCTGTGGCGACCCCTTACCAGGAAAAAGCCGAAAGACAAACAAACATCTGAACAGGTTTCTGTTTGTTTGTACCGAGTTGAACTGAGATGGGCTACCAGCCGCAACTCTGAGATGAGATCCCAGAAAACTAGAGGCTTCTGAACTTCCAATAAAACAGAAGTTGTCTGTTTTGTTGCCTACTTATACTATTTACTTCACTTTTCTATTGCCTGCTGCCTACTTTTATACTGTATTTATTTGCTGTGGACTAAACTATACTGTTGTACTGCAACTGTCTGCATTACTGCAACGCCCAAAGCTTAACTAATAAAATCACCCTCTTTCATGCCTGGTTAAACCATAATTCACCTGATATTCTAACCATCTCTGAAACTTGGTTAAAACCACACATAACTGACACTGAATTCCTTCCCCCCGGATTTCAATCCGTCTGATCTGACCGCATAAATAAAAGAGGTGGTGGTGTAGCACTAATCTACGCCAATCACTTATCCATCACTCCCTTCCCAAATCCTATCCCTTCCTTTCATAATGCTGAACTAGTAACTGGCCTTCTAAAATTAAATGACCATAAAAGTATCTGCATCATCTCCCTTTACATTCCTCCTGGTAACAACACCAATACCTTAGAAGACATCCTCTCTTGGTCCTCCTCAAATATTAAATATGAAACTTACATTATGGGAGATGTAAATATCAACTGGCAAAAAATCAGTGACCACAACCCCACCATATCAATCAATCTTTTCAATTTCCTTTAACTTATTAACTCTACCACTAGGCCCAACAAAACTAACCTCACAGGCTCCATTCTAGACTGGATCCTGGTGTCTCATCCTAACAAAACCACAACATCTGGTGTCATTCCAGACCCTCTAGGAGACCACCTCCCTGCCTTCACCCATAGAACAACATCCCCTTCCTCCTTCTCCCACAAACTCTTACACACTTGCAACTTAACCCACTTTAACCCCTCCACCTTTGCTGACTCCCTCAAAATCACTAACTGGAACCCAATAAAGACCCTACCCCTAGACGAAGCTGTTGATTTCTTCAACTCCAAATTCCTTACTGTCCTAAACTCCTTAGCTCCAATTCGAACTAAATGAGTCAAAGCCAAGACTGCTTTTTGGCTTACTAAAAAAAACAAGAAAATTATACAACAAAGAGACAAATCTTGGAAAAGATATCTCCAACATAAACAACCTGAATACTTACTTAAATACAAACAGTTACGAAACCTAGCCAAAAACGTGTCATAATAGATAAAAAGCCTCACTACAACCATTTACAAATAAATCATGCAAAAAACCCCAAACAATTCTGGAATTCTATTAACTCTCTTCTTAATCCTGGTACAACAAACAACCCCTGCCCTGATACTAGCAAATCTGACCAAGAAATTGCCAAACTATTCAACACCTTCTTCACCTCTTCTATTGCTGAAATAACCAAAACCTTTCCCAACAATATCCCTCCACCCCCCTCTGCCCATATTTCCACATCCTCACCTCCCTCTCACCCTATCTTTGATCTTAAACCTGTATCCACCCACTTTATAAAAAACTTCTCTCCAAACTCAAACCTTGCACCAATGCCCCTGACAACATCCCCTCCTCCTTCTTAAAAATTGCCTCTGACAGTATTGCTCTCCCTATTAGCATCCTGATAAATAGATCACTTATTGAGTCCTATGTACCCAAACTATGGCGCTCTGCTTTTATTCTTCCACTCCACAAAGGTGGCAAAAACTATAACTTCTCCAACTTCCGCCCCATAGCCATCCTCTCTCCTATCTCAAAAATTCTTGAAACATGCATCCACCTGCAGCTCATGCCATTCCTAACCGAACACCAGCTGCTCTCTCCTACCCAACACAGTTTCCGCCCTGGACACAATACCAACACAGCCCTTCTCTCCTTTTTACACTGTCAATTCAGCTCGAGACTCTGGTAACTTAGTTTCATCTGTTCTCTTAGATCTATCTAAAGCTTTCGATACCATCTCCCACTCCCATCTACTAAACCATCTATCTAACCTCAACATCTCCCCAAAAACTCTATCCTGGTTTTCTAGCTACCTTTCTGACAGGTCCCAAGCTGTGAAATGGGGCCACACCTCCTCCAGCTTCCTTCCCATCCACACAGGAGTTCCCCAAGGCTCCATACTTGGCCCTCTACTATTTAACATCTTTGTTAATGATTTCCACAAAGCTACTCCCAATACCAAAATTGTCCAATATGCAGATGATTCAACTGTGATCTGCTCTGCCTCCAACTTTAAAGAACTCCAGTCTCTAACTGAAATCGCCTTCGCAACCACTGAAAAATGGATGCACCAAAATCACCTCTCACTTAATGCTAACAAAACTAAGATTCTTCTTTTCACCCACTCAAAATCCAACACCACCGAAAAAAATTAATTTCAAATTTCTTGCCTTAACAACTCCATCATTAACACCATTCCCTCTGCTAAACTCCTAGGGGTCACAATCGACGAACACTTAAAATTCAATACCCATATCCAACTTAACATCAAGAAAACCCATATAAAACTCGGCCTACTGTACAGAAATAATCAATTCCTCTCCCCCTCTACTCGACATACCTTGGTCACTACATATCTCCTCCCATATCTTCTATATGGTGCCCCTCTGCTTACAAATCTATCTTCTACCCTAACCTCCAAACTGGAAATATGCTACAATAAAATTTCCAAATTCGCCACCAAGGCAAATTCCCTCTCTCATCACTGCACCTCCCTACAAACTTTAAATTGGCTTGAACTCCCCAATCAACTAGACTACCTACAAATTGTCTCAGCCCACAAATTATTCTTTCAACCCACCCTCTGCCCCACACTCTCCAATATTCTCCAAGCTTACAACCCCCCCCCCAGACCCCTTAGATCTTCTAACCAAAACTTTATTTCTGTCCACAAACCCAAATGCCCAGCTGGTCAGCTCTTACTCTCCTTTTCCCTTGCTAAAAAATGGAATGCCCTTCCCTCTACCTTGAGGAGCTGTGACAACCTACACTCCTTCAAAACACAACTCCTCTCCTACCTGCATACTCACCGAAAATGCAGCTGCACACTTCACTCTATAACTCCTAAGCTCCCCTCTTCCTTCTCTCCTGGCTAATCTTCATACCTTCCAAATTTCTCTCATAGTCCATACATTGTTAATGTAACTAATAACTACTCCCAACCCTATGCATATTGCCTATCATCCTCCCGGACACTTTTCTTTAACATCCAAGTTGCTTATGGAAGGAATACCTACTTAAATGCATTCTATTTACTGTTTTGGAGATTCAACCCTTTGTACGTAAATCAAATTTATCTTTGTATTTTATTTGTACTTCTTACTTGTATTGTATGTAAATCAAATTTATCTTTGTATTTTATTTGTACTTCTTACTTGTATGATCATTATGTCTTATCACATTGTACTATGGAGCTTTTCTCCCCGGGCCTCCACTGAAAATGGGCTCTTTAGCCCAGTGGACTTCCCCGGTCACCAAACTGGAATAAATAAATAAATAAATACTGTGCCTGTTAAATCCTATTTGATTGCTGGTTTCACTTTTTACAAAGCTTTTTTATTTTCTCTGTTTGTTAAGTATTTGCTGATATTTTCACTTTTTTAAAGCCATCTGTTTTGCTTGTTCTGTTTTTTCCACCAAACAGTGTTTAAATAACTGATCTTTTAGCTATTTAAAACATTCTTTAGAGCCTCCTTGCTGATTTTTCTACTGCTTAAAATGTCTTTTACTGTTTCACTGCTATTATTCTGCTCTGTTAAACAGTCTCTAGTGTTTCCCATTGAAACTAGAGTAGCTAGTAGCTATATCATAGTGCATTTACAGGCTTGCGTCTTCCGGAACTGTATGCAGTGGTTGTTTGTTCTGAGCACATTTTCCAGGCCATCTCAGATTGGAAGGGGCCTTTCTGCACCTTATTGACAGGATTGTGCTGATTGGGATCTGTCTGGCAAAGGGAGGCTGGTCTAGGACTTGGAATAAGCATCCTCAACGGTCTTTTTGAATCTTTTTAAACATTTTTTTCAAGTTTCTAGTTTCTTGAATGTAGGCCCTGTATTTGTGCAGGTTTCTTCTTATTTGAACCGAGCTGAACTGAGGTGGGCTACGAACCACAACTCTGAGCTGAGATACTAGACTACTAGAGGCTTTTGAGCTTCCAGAAAATAAGTTTCTTTTTTCTTTTTTTTTTGTTTATTTATACTATTTACTGTACTTTTTATTGCCTGCTGCCTACTTTTGTGCTGTATTTATTTACTATATACTAAACTACACTGTTGTACTGTAATAGTCTGCTTTACTGTGACTGTTAAAGTTTACTCCTGTTTTCATTGTTTACAAAGACTTTTTTGCTATTTTTACTGTTTGTTAAATATTTACTGGCATTTTTCACTATTCTACAGCTATATGTTATGCTTGTTCTGTTTTTCTTGCCAAGCAGTGTTTAAATAATTGATCTGTTAATTGTTTAAAACATTCTTTAGGACGTCCTTGCTGTTTTAAAATTTTTCAAATGTCTCACTGCTATTTTTCTGCTGTGTTATACATTCTCTAGTTTTTCCCACTGAAACTAGGGTAGCTAATAGCTGTAGCATAGTCCAGATACAGGCTTGCTGCTTCTGGAACTGTTTCTAGTGATTTGTTTGTTCTGTGCATGTTTTCCAGGCCATCTTGGATTGGAAGGGGTCTATCTGCTTAAACCAAAAACTGCACTCACTGGAAACTCTTCTATCACTAGGACATGTAGATATCTGTGCAGTCACAGAAACTTGGTTCAAGGCCTCAGAGAGTACCTGGCCTTGCAAAGCTGCAATGCCTTCCACACCTTTAAACTGCAAAATGAATGTGTGAAAACCAAAGGAGACAGTGTTTCAATCTATATTGCAGATAAATCCACCTCCCATCTAGTTAGACTGGACAACTCCATGGAGTTACTCCAGGTCGAGGTTACAGTGGGTAAGACCCCTATTCAAGTCATAGCCAGTTAAAGATCCCCCTCCATGGGTCGTGACACCCATGAAGCCTATTTGACCAAACTGGAGACAATCCAAACTTTACGGAACACACTGGTTATGGGGGATTTCAATTATCCCACCATCAACTGGGAAACCTACAATATCCTAAACTTGCTAGTGGAAAAGTTCCTTGACTTTGTTAATTCAAATGCATTGGAACAAATTGTTCTTACCCCAACAGAGGAACAAACATTCTAGACCTGGTCCTCACCAACATGTCAAACAGCCTAGTACCACCCTATGAACCTATGAATCTATCAGATCTAGTGCCTATACAAGCCTAGCCATAACAATTCCCTGGCTATTTCTTCCCAGAATATTTATATCCCTGGTACCCTGTCTAGCTGATGTGATCCCCGGGGTGACTTTCTCCAGAATATTTATTTCCCTGGTCCCCTGTCTAGACTGATGTGATCCCCAGGATGAATTTCCTATCTTCCATCCAACCGTCAAGTTTCCTTTTGAAGAGGATCAAAGAGGCACTCAGCTTGACTTGTATGGGCAGTCTATTCCAGAGTATGGGGAGTCTCTGGGCCAGGAACCTATCCCTCCAGCATGTTTTGTTTATTGTGATGACAAGGTTTAGATCCCTGGAGCGTGTAGCTCTGAGGAATTGGGATTTCTTTAAGTTTAGCATGTCCAGCAGCACTGGGTTTGACATGGCCTTGTATGTTAAGCAGAGATCACCTCTGAGTAGGCAATATGCAACAGAGTATAGCTGGAGTTTTTTTTTTTTTTAGATGGTCAGCATAGGGCATCTGCTTTAGGCCTGTGATTCTTTTAATGAGGTATTTCTGTGGCTTTTCCGGTTGTTGCAGATGTCTTCTGAGGTACATACCAAATGGGGCGTTGTACTCTATAATTGGTCTAATGAGGGATGAGTGCAGTGGGACAATGACCTCCTTTTTTTCTGGATGAAAAGCCCTTAGTGATGAGGTATGCCACATAGAAGGATTTTCTGACTGTTGTGGCTATCTGGTTATCGAAGGTGAGAGCACTATCCACCTGTGTCCCTAAGTTCCTTATCACACTTTCAGTGTTTAGTCTACTGCCACTTATGTGGTAATTCATGGGTACATGTTTTTTCCCAAAGGGGATAACTATACATTTCTTGGCATTGAGCTTGAGCCCATGGTTCTGGTACCAAAAATCTGTTTCTGTAATGCCCTTTTGTAGAATATCCACATCATTTGGGGATTCAATAATTGCCCCCAGTTTGCAGTCATCTGCAAACTTTGTTAGCCAGAGTCCCTTAGTGCTGGGCTGTACTTCAGAGAAGTGGATGCCAAGCAAGAGCAGTCCCAGGAGTGAACCCTGAGGTACTCTGCTTGTCACTTGTCTGGAACTGGATTTTGAGTCGGCTACTTTTACAGTGTGGGTTCTGTCAGTAAGCCAGTTGGCAACCCATCGAGTGACGTAGGGATTAATGCCCAATTTATTAAGTTTATTTATGATTCCAGAGTGGGGGATGGTGTTAAATGCCTTGGCGAGGTCCAGATAGGCTGTGTGGACAGTCTTACCCTTGTCCACAGCTCTGGAGACTGATTCAAAGAAGTCAGTCAGGTTGAGGAGACAAGATCAGCCCTCTATGAAACCAAACTAGGTGGGGTCCAGTGTTTGAAGGTTGCCGATATCTTTGTTTATAAGTTCCATGATAATGCGTTCCATGGCTTTGCAGATCAGTCTCATCAGACTGATGGGGCAATAGTTCCTGGGATCTAAGGTGGATCCCCCCTTGTGGAGTGGGATAACTGTAGCTGTGCACCACTCATTGGGCACAAAGCCTGAGGTGAGGCTATGATTAAACATGACTGTTAGGTGAGGTGCCAGTTCATTTTGTAATTTATGTAGAACACAGCCCGGGATGTCGTTTGGTCCCACGGATGTTGTATTCTTAGCTTTGGAGAGTGTGTTTTTTACCTGTGTGGCCATGATTATTGGAATTTGGCAATCTTTTGGTATTGTGATGGGCTTTTTAGGGGTTGAGAGAGGGGTGAAGTTGGCACTGAATCGATCTGCCAGGATATTGGCAATATCCTTGGGGTCAGTATATTTAATGCCATTCTGTTGTAGCTCAGAGCAGATCTGAGCATTGCCATTTAGATTCTTGACATAACTATAGAATGCCTAGTGGTTGTTGGAATCTTTGGCAGTTTTATTTTCGTAACTAGCTTTGGAGGATTTTATGAGGGATTTCAACTTCTTACTGAGACTGGTAAGGGAATTTTTTGCAACCTGGGATTTTCCTATTTTCTGCAACAGTTTCTTCCTTTTATTGTAAAGTTTGTTTATGGCACAGGACCACCAGATTGGCTTCCTTTTTTGGAAGAGACTGTCTAGGTTCTGTTTGGAATGGCATGATTCATGCACGAGTAGATGTACTCAAACAGTGCCTTAGTATAGGATTCAGCAGTCAAGCTTTCAGTTCCCATCTGCATGGGTGTCATAACGTTTGTCACTTCTGACTTGAGAAGCATGAAGTTGGCTTTGGAGAAGTTGTTTATGGAGGTTTCCCTACTGGGGGGTGGGGGTTGGATGTGGATGTCAAGGGTGATTAGCTTATGGTCAGACCTGACCAACAAGGGGGTGACCACTGGTGTGGACCATTGATCTCCCATGTTGGTAATGACCAGGTCTAGGATATTTGAGCCCCTGGTGGGACTGTGGATTAGTTGATCCAGGGCAATTTATGAATTCCAAGAACCGTTGAGCAAAGGTGTTGGTACCTGAGTAGTTTTCCCAGTTAATGGCAGGGTAGTTGAAATCATCCAGTATTAGGGTATTTGGTTGTATCTTAATATTTTCTAGTATGTTTAGAAAGGTGTAGTGAGAATCTTGGGGCATGGTGGGGGATCTGTAGCAAGCTACAATTTGGATTATAGTCTTACCTAGAATTAGTTACATCTGTAGAATTTCAGATGCATTGTGTTGGGCAACTAGCCTGGAGGTGTGAATATCCTTGGTGAATATGGACACTCCTCCACCTTTAATGCTTCGGTCCTGGTTTGGTGGCTGAAAAGTGTGGTAAGAGTGGTAGCCTGCTATTGCAGGGGTAGTTTCTGGAGCCTTGAACTAGGTCTCAGTTACTGCACAGATATTGATGTTCTCCATTTTTAGGAGTGCCTCAAGAGAGTGTATTTTGAGGTTTAGACTTCTAGCATTGAGTAGCATTACCTTCAGATTTTGCATGCTTATATCTGTTATGGTGGTGGTTTTGTCCTTTGAGCCTTGCCTAAAAAAGGCACTATAGGGGTTGGCAAGAGCTTTAGCCAATAACCTTTATCCCAGGGGTGACAGGTGCAGACCATCTCTGGCAAAGCATTGTGGTTTCTCAATCATGTAGTCCGATGCAGACAGATTCTGGATCCCCTTTGAATGACACCAGAAACTTAGCCAATTGTTGAAGTCAATCATTTTGTCCTTATACTGTGGTATCATTATGGGTGAAGGCAGGCTGCTGCTCAGAGCTAGGGCCATACCTGACTTGGCCACATGATCCGAGAGCTCTTCCATGTCTCTTTTCATATAGTCCAGGGAGGTATGTCTCAAGTCATTCACTCCAACATGGACAATGACAGAGTTGTATTTGTATTTGATGTGGAGTGACTTGAGTCCATGCATTATGTGGCAGATCCTGGCACCCGACAGACAGCTGACAGTAATTTTCTCCTTATTCGGCCTGGTGAATAGGACATCAGTGTGCCTGACTATAGAGTCACCTATGACTAAAGTGTTGGGTACGTTGTCTTGTCTTGCCTTGCCTTAGGGGCTGTTGTTTGGTGGCACACTGGTGTTTTGAGCTATGTGTCACTTTGGTTGTGATTGGTGTTTGCTGGCATTTCATCTTCGGAGGTCCTTGTTCCTTGGGCAGGTTAATGTAAATGGTTTAAATAAAAGCGCTAAGCTGATTTTTTATTTTTAGCAAATAAAGGATTTTATGTGACAATTCAATCTTCTGGGTTTGCTTCTTAACCCTATTCTGCTGCCAATGGTGTCTGTGAACTGCTTTTGTTTCAGTTCTGAATTTCTCCTTATTAACAAGGAGAATTGCGTGTTCGTATCAGTTTAAGGCTTCTCAGTGCTTTCAGGCAGGTTTTACAGCAAGTGCTAGTCACAGGGATTCAGATTTTAGTGCTACTAATGAGAAACCAGCTAGTTCAGGGAAAATGTGAAGCGCAGACTTTCTGTCACCGGGAATAGTTTAAATTGCTAGACTAATAAGCTAATAAAAGTGCAGGAGAGCAGAGAACTAGCAGATCCAAGGGTAAAAAATTGAAGAGCACCACTCAGAAGCTTACAAAAAATCCTGGATACAGCAAATCTGTATCTGGCCTATACTAGTTCAAGGAAAGACAGGAAACATTTTTTTTGGTTTTTTTTAATAGAAAGTGAGCAGGAGATAATGAGATGATTCAATATGCAGAAGCTAAAGGAGTGGGCCTTTGCTAGGTTCTCACTATTAACAGTAGAATGAGCGGATGTAATGTGACTGGGGGGGTAGTATCAACTTTATACCAGAGGCGGGCAACTCAAAGCCACCAAGACATAAGACCACCACAAGAACAGGGTGGGTGGATGGGAAAAAACAGTTGTACAGATTACAGAGATATTAAATCAAACGTGCAGACAAAAAATGAGAATAAACTCTTATCTTTTCTGAATATCACAGCAGGCAGTAAGTCAGTCTCTCAGCAACAGCTTGAGTAACAGGTATATCTGATTTAAGGCACAGAAAGCAGAAACCAGACCTATTATCCAGACAATACAGTTGCAGGAATGCCCTGCCCAGATAAAACCAGTTCTCTTCACTTTCTCTTACTAAGTAAGCAGATAGGCCTCTAGACAAAGGATTTCACTACAAACTGAGGTTAACACTAACAGATATTAGCTCTATCTCACAACAAAAAGGACAGTCAAAGCAGTTGTACAGATTACAGAGATATTAAATCAAAAGTGCAGATGAAAAATGAGAATAAATTCTTATCTTTTCTGAGTATCACAGCAGGCAGTAAGTCAGTGTCTCAGCAACAGCTTGAGTAACAGGTATATCTGATTTAAGGCACAAAAAGCAGAAAACAGACCTATTATCCAGACAATACAGTTGCACGAATGCCCTGCCCAGATAAAACCAGTTCTGTTCATTTTCTCTCACTAAGTAAGCAGATAGACCTCTAGACAAAGGATTTCGCTACAACCTGAGGTCAACACTAACAGGTATTAGCTCTATCTCACAACAAAAAGGACAGTAAAAGCAGTTGTACAGATTACAGATATTAAATCAAAAGTGCAGACAAAAAAATGCGAATAAACTCATATTTTCTGAATATCACAGCAGGCAGTAAGTCAGTCTCTCAGCAACAGCTTGAGTAACAGGTATATCTGATTTAAGGCACAGAAATCAGAAACCAGATCTATTATTGCCACAATTCTCTGACCCTCATTAATTAAAACTGACCCCAAATCAGTCACCTTTGAACTGGCACTAATACCAGAACTCACAAAGGGTGAACTCAGACTAATAAACTTCACCAAGGCAAACTATACCCTCCTAGGTTAAGGTATAAACGCATTCCAAGCCCTATCCCAAGCTGGAAGTGGTTACTATGTTGAAGCTTAAACTAAAGCCCTGTGCAATCACTTGCATAAGTGTATAAACTTGTCTGTATCAGAAAAAATCAAAGCCAGAGCTCCAAGTAAAAACAAGCTGCCATGGTGGACATCCAACATCAACAAACTTTGCAATAAATGCAAAAACATTTGCTGTCCAAGAAAACAAAGGGAAGGTCCCAACAATGGAAAATCACCCTCCTCAGCCTCAACAGGCAAATAAGATAACTTCTCAAATCCTCCAAGGGCTCCTTTAAGAGAAACTTAGCAAGTACAGCCAAGGATAACCATAAGGCCTTTTACAGCTATGTATGTAGCCTAAAAGGTAGGCTAATGGTATCAAACACACTGACCCCACAAATATAGCAAAAATGCTAGCGGATAGATTTGGTGAAAATGTTACTCCCTTATCCCCACCTAATTTATCACAAACCTTCCCCCATCCCTTACCATACATATCTGTAGATCAGGTCCGCAAAGCCTTGTCCAAGTAAAAAAAACACAGCCTCTGTGTGACCAGATGTCTTCCAGTCTGTCTTCTAATCAAGCTAAAACATGAGCTAGCATCATTGCTAAGTACGCTTTTCAATCATAGCCTGAGCACAGGCTTTGTTCCTGTGTAATGGAGAACAGCAACAGTTATTCACCTCCAAAAAGTTGGCCTGGCAACAGACCGAGGGAATTACAGACCAGCCTCATCTGTAAGACCATGGAACGTATCATTATGGACCTCATAAATAAAGACATAGGTGACCTCCAAATCCTGGATCCTACCCAATTTGACTTCGTCAAGGGCAGATCCTGCCTGTTAAATCTGGTGGATTTCTTTGAAAATGTGACCAAGGCCATTGACAAGGGCAGATCTGTGCACATTGCATACCTCAACTTGGCAAAGGCTTTTGACACAGTCCCACAGTCATGCATTACTGATAAACTTAGCAAACTGAATGTAAACCCCTTCATTGTAAAATGGGTTGCCAACTGGCTTACAAACCTGACACACGTTATCAAAGTGGGTGACTCCACATCAGCCAGCAGACCTGTTACTAGTGGGGTGCCACAGGGGTCAGTGCTGGGCCCCTGCTGTTTGGTATATATTTCTCAGATGTTCAGGTCAAAACTAAGTGGTTGTGGCTGCCCAGGTTTGCAGACAACTGCAAACTAGGTACATTCATTGAATCTCCAAATTATGTCAGTATACTCCAGGATGGTTTCATGCAGACCAACAACTGGTGCATTAGCCACAGTCTCAAACTGATTGCAAAGAAATGCATCATCATTCCCTTTGGCACAAACAATGTCCCTTCATACTATCAAATTAGTAACAATACCCTAAGTACTCACAAAGTGATAAGGGACCTAGAATCACAAGTTGACTGTGACCTTAACTTTGACCACCATGTGTCTACTGTTGTAAGGAAAGCCTTCTATGTAGCACATTTGGATAGTAAAAGACTCTCCTCAAGAGCAAAAGATGTTATAAGCCCTCTATACTCAGCATTCATCTGCCCCATAATTGAGTATAACACCCCATTCTGCATGTACCGTACTAAGCACCTGCAGCAGTTGGAGAGACTTCAGAGGTTTCTAACAAAGAAGATCAAAGGGGGTCCAGCATGTGCCTTACACAGGCTGACTAAAGTCCAGTCACTATACTCCGTATCGTATAGATTTCATAGGGGAGACTTTCATTTGGTCTACAGAGCAATCCAAGACCCAAACCTAATGAACTTGCTGCATATCTGTAAATCTTTTTTAAAACAGGCTACCAATTCATGTGAAATAGAGCACCTCTATGATGCTGCTCAAGAGAAACCTGGATGAGTGGATGGGGCACCATAAATTTTTACCAGGAATAGCTCCCACAACCCTCCTAGGCATGGGCAATCATCATTAAATGCAATCTTCGGTATTGACTAGCCTTTCTGTGATATTACATGGGGATGAAATGGCTAGGCTTAAAATGACCTCCAGGGTCAATAGCCTAGTAATCTCCTATGATGCATTGTATGAACATAAAATGATTGATTTTAATAATTGGCTTAGTTTCTGGAGTCATTTCAGGGTATTCAATATCTGTCGGCATGGGCAAACATGGTCAAAAGTCCACACTCCTTAGCCAAGAATGGGTTTCATTCCCCCCAGGATTTCAGATATTGGCTAAAACTTTATCCACCCTCAGACAGCCTTTTTTTAAACAATGCCAAAAAGACAAAACTACCAACATAGTGAAAAAGTCTACGAGCAACCTAAACGTGTTACTGATGATTGCTCAGAGCCTAAACAAAGAACTCCACATTCTTCAAGCCCTCCTCACTCCAGAGAATATAAACATCTGTGCTGTAACTGAGACTTGGTTTAAAAGGGTTCCTATTACGTGATCGAAGATGCATTCTGTCAAATGTCTCTTGATCGACCATAAAAGAACAAAAAGACAAAATAGCGAAGCGGCTTTTAAGCAAATTCTTTCCCTGGGAAAGAATTTGCTTGGCCGCTTCCATTACTTTGACATTTTCGGCACTGTAGTGCGATCTTAGAGTTGGTATATTTAAGTAGGGGTGTGTGCGGGCACAGCCCCCCATGTCAGGGGGGGGGGACTTTATGTACTGTTTTTAAAGTTTTTTTTTGTTTGTTTTTTTTTTGGAACAACGATTTTTTTCCCTTGGAAAAAAATCTCTGTTTTGAGGTTTCAACATTGTAAGCTTTCGCTTAATTGGGGTCGATTAATCATCATTCATTTTTTTAAGCATTCGATGATGTAATATAGACCCAGTTTAAAACCATAGAAAGTACTCGGATTTACAAGGCTACAGTGCCATCTACATATTTAGACTAACAACAGCACAGACAAGGGTGACAGAGACATTGATCAAAGGGGGGAGCGCCCCACCCCCACTTTTACAAGACCATCTTGTCTTGTCTAACCTCCGTAGCAGTCAAAAACTCTGTGGTGGCGTCTTTCATGCATCTGTGTCTTACATCCAAACACACTCCATACTTATGCACACAAAATCACAAATTTTAAACTTCTGTTGCTGGGGACTGTTAGGTGAGTTGTTTCTGATATGCTATTGGGGAGTGTGTGTGAGTTGTTTCTGATATGCTGCTGGGGAGTGTGTGTGTGCGTGAGTTGTTTATGATATGCTGCTGGGGAGTGTGTGTGAGTTGTTTGTGATATGCTGCTGGGGAGTGTGTGTGGGAGTTGTTTCTGATATGCTGCTGGGGAGTGTGTGTGGAAGTTGTTTCTGATATGCTGCTGAGGAGTGTGTGTGTGTGTGTGTGTGTGTGTGTGTGTGTGTGTGTGTGTGTGTGTGTGTAAATGCCCCACAGTTAGGTATACCTGGTGGTTCATGTTACTCAGGTGCCCCACAGTTAGGTATACCTGGTGGTTCATGTTACTCAGGTTCAAACCGTGTACCTTAGGTACACAGTACAGGAGCATGCATTCTCTACCCATACCTCCACTTGTGATTCAAGTAGTTAAGTGAGGATTTTACAAGGAGCTGAGAGCTTCAGGGGAAGAGAAGTTTAGTGCTGCTTAGGCCAAGTTTGCTTACATTGTTAGTAGCACAGCAGGGAGTATACTTGCTTTTGATGCAGAAGGCTGTTGGTTCTACTCCCACAGTATGCAAATGGATCACTGATACTGTACTGTGTTGTACTTTAAAGGGAATGGATGCTGCAGTCCTGTGAATGCCCTTCTCTGGAGGAGTTACCTGGTAGCTATGAACCTGTTATCAGTTTGCCATCCATTCCCTATTGCAATATTACTAGCTTATCATTTTTTAATGTAACATAGGCAATTTATTCTTCAAGGGCAACAAGCACTGTATTTATAGATGAAACAATGAAATATAAAGTTTTTTGCTAGCAGCAGCCTCTTTATTAGTTACAGATCCCTTTAATGTGGAATTATTTAGATGAATTTACTTCTGCAGAGAGTTTGCATATTTACTGATATTGGTGGATTGTAAGGACAGAAGTTTGAGTGGCCTTTTATGGTTGAAAATTTCTGAAATTGGTAGTGTTGTCATTATTGGTTCATACATTTGGTTTCATTGCTTACTAGAAGACTGTTCAAAACTACAAATTTAAAACACATTCTAACAAGTGGTGCTGTATTATACAAGGAATATAATTTAATACAATTGGGAAGGTGACTCAAAGAATGCATACATGTATGCATGGCCCTAAAAATGTGTAAGGAGCCTATGGTTTGAAAACAGCCCAGAGGTAAGCTTAGTCCTCCACTGGCCAGATGCAAAATGAATGTGGGTTTTGATGCCATTTCAATGAATGCGAGTTTCAAGGGCAGAGAAGTTTACTGCTCATGCTAAGTCTGTTTTCATTGAAAGACTGTATTGTTTGTTTAGAAAATGGCTCAGTGTTTGTGCTATTTTATTTCAATTTTTGTAATCATTATAGAAATAAATAAGAAAACAGCATGCATGCTGACAGGTGTGAACAGTGTTTATGGTAACTGAGAAGAAATAGCCACGTAATGGAACACTGGATTGGCTGGGGAGGGGGGTGCTGCTGGAGCAGCAGAGGGTTACAGACTATCCATTCAAGTAAAACAAAGCTCATCCTTGTCCATATTAAAATGCAACTTGGATCTAAGGATGAGTAATACAAAATGCACTCCAGGATTGCCCCTCATGCCACTAATGGACAGAGGCAGTTCCTATAGGCTGCATCTCTTACATGGGTCCCCTCAAATTATCTGTGGTATGATCACAGTTATTTTCACTAGGGCTAATGTACAATTATCAGCCATGGGACAGGTAAAACCAATCAGGAAATGTTAATTCAAGCACCAAAAGGGAAACTGGCTAAGCTTAAAATGTCCTCTAAGTGAACCTATGTTATGGTAGCAAATAGTTTTTAAAAATTGTCCTTTTTAGATCACTAAGTGCCCCTCTCACACTTCCCCGCCCTCGCCACAGTCTTCACCAGCTTCTGGTACCTATGAGCACAGACTGGGGCCAAACGTGGAGGTGTTATGATCTATATTAGCAACAAACATTCCTCCAGGTTCATTAAACAGAATGATACTATGGAGCTCAAGTCACTATAGGTAAGGTTTCTCACCATATCATAGCCAGCTACAGTTCACCATCTATGCCCCTAAAGACTCCCTACTCTTACCTAAAGCTACCAGAGGCACTCACCATTCAACCAAACATCCTATTTATGGCTCACTTTAACTACATGTCTATAGACTTAGAAATGTATACTGCCTCAAAAATCACAGGCCCACTGCTTTCTGGATTTTATTAACACAAACACCATGGAACAGATTGTGCACACACCAACCAGAGGATCAGACATACTGGATTTGGTACTCACCAACATGGAAGAGCATTGCAACACCCCCCCCCCATATCACTTCCTTACTTTCTCACTAGTGAGGTCAGTTCACAAAGCTGTATGATTTGAAAGAAAAAAAATCAACCCAGAAAATTCAACTAAACTGGTAACAGTTAGGAACTATTCAGAAGCAAACTACATCCTTTTAAATGACAGTTTTTCAAAATTCAAGGCTGTCCCCAACCTCGAGACCACAGCTACCTTTGCAGGATTATTGACAGAGTCACTATACAAAGATGTGAATGGCTTCATAGAGGCTGTCATACCTACAAAAAATTAAACCAAAACAAACCCATGGGTGGAATCATCACCTAAACAGGGTATATAATAAAAGAAGAAAACTCATGGGCAAAATCAGTAAAAGCAGTTCCTTTAAAGACAAGTGGTCTCTTATACAACTTAACAAGAAAGTAAGAGGTATAATTAAAGCCAACAAGGTCAGCTATGAGGTCAGGATAGGCTTGCAGGCTAAGGACAATCAGGCCTTATTCAGCTTCAACCAAAACATTACAGGTAGCACATACCAGTATGCTGAACTAGTAGTGAACTGTACCCTACACTGATCAGGGTGACATAGCAAATCTTTTGTCTGATAAATTCAGCTCAGACTTTACACCATACTCCCCCACTCCACCATGTGAAATTCCTTCCAGCATACCTCCCCCAGGTATCAGCAATGACCAGTTGCTGGCAGCACTCTCTGAAGCCAAAAACACTGCCTCAATGGGTCCCAGCAACATTCCCGGTTGTCTTCTGAACAGTCTAAAACATGACCTAACTAGATCACTTGAGGCATTGTTCAACTACAGGCTTGAAACAGGTTGTTCCAAGTGAATGGAGGACCACAACAGTTATTCCCTTCCACAAGGGCGGATCATCAACTTACCCATGGAGCAACATACCCATTAGTCTAACAAGCCTAATATGGAAAGCCATAGAATGAATTATCATGGAAATGATAAACAAGGACATTGGCAACCTAGAGACACTGGACCCATACCAATTTGGCTTTCTTATGGAGAGATCATGCCTATTTAACCTAGTAGACGTCTTTGAGACTGTCACCAAGGTAATTGATGAGTGCAAAACAATGCATACTCTGTATCTTGACCTGGCTAAGGCCCTCTATGCAAAACCTCACTCAAGCATTGTTGGCAAGCTCTCTAATCAAGGCACAAACCCTTACATAACTCATTGAATTTCCTGCTGGCTCACAGACAAGACCCAAGAAGTCAGGATCAGTGAGACTACCTCCACCAAGAGACCAGTCACTAGTGAAGTATCCCAGGGCCCCGTGCTGTGCCCACTCTTATTTGGCATCAAATTCTCAGAAACTAAGGCTAACTCTAAAGGCGTCTGGTTTACCAAGTTCACAGATAAATGTAAATTGTGAGCTATTATACATTCCTGCCAAGACGCAAAACATCTTGCATGTGGATTTAGCACAGATAAATAAATGGTGCCAAAGCCATGAGTTAAAACTTGATACCAAATAAAGTTTAATGCCCTTTGAGAAACTGTCAATGCAAGTTAATTACTCCATTGATAAAACACCCCTGAGAGTTGATCCGGTAGTAAGGGATCTGGTAACATATGTAGATAGCAATCAGGCCTTTGGCCAACATGTAGCTAGGATAATAAGAAAATCAGTCTATGTTGCCCAATGTGTAGGTAAGGGCGTGGCATCCTGCTCCAGGTCCACGGAAGTTATAGTACCACTCTATTCAGCCCTTATAAGACCTATCATTGAATACAGTGCCTCTTGCAACAGTTGGAATGCCCACAGAGGTTTCAGAGCATGAATACCCTGTAATACACTGATTGCATAAAGACTGTGTCTCTGAATCCTACTGTCTCCTACAGGCTGCTGAGAGGGGATCTTTGCCTTTTTTACATGGCTTCCTCAGACCCAGCCCTGATGGATCTGTTGTACATGCACAAAACAAACATCCCCAGAAACACTAGAGCCAGGAAATCTGAACATTACTTGTGATATAAGCAGAATCTGCTACAGAGACAGATATGCGTCCCAAAGGATCACTGCACTATGGAATAGGCTCCCCATCCATGTAAAAAAAAATCATCCCTGACCCTATTCAAATAAAATTTTGACAACTGCATAGGAAATCGTAAATTTACCCCTGGCTTGGCCCCCATGTCTCTTATGGACGGAGGCCATCAATAAGAAAAATGGTACCCTAATTAACACTCCCCAGAAACCCTTAAATACCTATCTACTAACATGCCCCCCGTATGATACTTGGGACTCCAATGGTTTTGGGTGTGTAGCTAGATGTGTAAGGTCCCTAGTGGTCATTAACCTAGGAACAACCTATGAACATATAATGATTCTGCCTCTGGAATTTTGTTTACATAGTCCATTAAAAACATTGTGTACTGATTGATACAAAATGCTGGATTTTACTAACAGTGCAAGAAGTACATAGCAAAACACTCAGATGATAATACTATAACAGGCATTGAGATCAAGGCAGTTTTACAGACAGACTGGGGTGCTGTTTTCTGTCATTATGGAATGCAAGTACAGAAGTTTAATATTTCTTCATTATAACTGACTAGATTTCACTTCTGATAAAAAAATATCCTGCCATTCTTACCACATCTCCAAATCCCTTGTTTCTGATTTATTTAACCGTAATCCTACTGTACCCAAAATTTGTTCTGTTCCATAAATTATCACTTTCATACATTGTTTATCTGAGACTACTTGTTTAAGGCTTTCCATTCCTGCATTTTTTTCTGTCAGTCATTTTGACCCATTTCATTCTTTTATTATATGTCTATTCTCTCCTATTATTGCCCATACGACCCTATTATCAGAAAACTTTGCTTCACTAACTTCGTCTTTTATTTCTTTCATGTCATCTGCAAACAAAATATAATCAATCTCTGTTTTAAGTAACCCCCCTGTAAGTACATTCTCTATATCTACCTGGTCTGAATCTACCATTATTTAAAGCCTCTCTCAGACTTTTTACATCTTGTGCTATTTTCTTTTTCTCCTTTCGTAAATTACAATTAAAGTTCTCCTACCACCATGCTAGACATGTTTAGTATTTCCCTCATGCATTTTTCATATATATTGGTGGTGGTGCTGCGGTAGCATTGTCGCCTCACTGTAAGACATTGTCCTGTTCGATTCTCAGCTAGAGCGTCTTCTGTGTGGAGACATGCATGAATGGGCATACCTTCGTTGAAGGTTGTGCATCAGGGCCAGCAACTCGGCATGTAAAAATCTACTGCCAATCATTAGTGGACCGGAGTTCCGCTGTGGCGACCCCTAACTGGGAAAAGCCAAAAGACACAACAACAACAAGTATGCACATACCAAACTATTATTCTAAACATCTTCTGTTCCTTTCTTATATCACACACTAAAACTTTTCCTGCTATCACCACCATTATTTCTAATATTTTAATCACTTCATTTGTATGTAATATTTCAATATCTGAACATGTATCATTCTCACAAGATCCAAATATAGTAAAAGTTCCCTGCTTAGTTTAGCAAAACATATGTGTCAAGCAGGAATGGAAATAAATCAGAAGTAGAAAAAAATCAGGCAGCAACTGAATGTGCTAAAAAATAAAAAAACAAAAGAAAGAATATAAGGTGAAGGATCAGATAAGAAGGCAAGAAATGTGGAAAATGCATAAATATATTTGAAAGTATAGAAAACACATGGAACAACCTCATATTGATCAGGACTGGATGCAGGAATGGTTAAGGAGATATGAATTTAAACCAAAAGATGAAAGGTTAGCATTAGCAGCCCAGGACTGTGGACTATGTACATGTTGGTTTACAAAGTCCATTGAACACGTGGGAGAAACAGACAAATGTAGGTTTTGTAAAAACCAAATTGGAAATGATTGTACACAGTAATGACTCCTATACTAATGAATGAAGGACTGTATACTGAAAGGCATAAGAATGTGGCAAGATTGTTGCACTGGGGATTGTGCAAACTTAATATTGAAGTAGAAAAAAAACATTGGGAACATGAGCCACAAAGCATCACAGAAAATGTTTATATCACATGGGATCACCCCTTACCAACAGTTCAAACACAGAAGTCAGAAAACCAAATCTAGAAGTCCATGAAAAAAAGACAAAAGTAGCCTTGATCACTGAAATTGCTACAGCCAGTGACTATAGTGTCTTATGTGCAGAGAGGCGCAAAGTCATAAAATACCAGGATTTGGAGGCAGAAACAAGGGCAACGTGGAAGAAGGATACCCAGACAGTTCCGATAGTAGTAGGAGCAACAGGTCTTATAAAAAAAGATTTTACAGTCGTACTTAGATATGTTACTGATACATGCAACTCCACATGAATTGCAGAAGGAGTCATTACTGTGTACATTGTGGCTGCTGCAAAGAGCACTTCTGGCTAACCTCAAAGATAGAAACAATACTAATTTCATGAACTTTGATCATACTTTGACTTAGGAATGGGGTCTATCCCCATCATGGTATTAAAAATCCAAAAGACTTGGAGAAATTAAAAACAATAATCCATACAATGTTTTTCCTTTTCACAGTATCTCAGATTCTACCCTTTTCCTTTTATCTGTGCATTATATATGTAATAAACAAATTATCTCTGCATCTATTGTTTTCATGTTATTCAAACACCTCCATTCTTTTAGCATCTCTTTTCATGCTAATCACATTTAGTTCATCTTTCCACCTCCTTTTTATTCTCCTCACCCTTCACCAAATAGAGCCTTCCACCATTTTTCTGACCCAGACCTCATATCTCCCTTTTCTTTTTCTTCATTTTCTAATACTCAAGACTTGTTTTCTACCTCATATTTTTCTATAATTATTTTATGGAGTTCATCTAGTGCATCTTTTTCTATATTTTTAACTTGCAGTTGCTCACGCTCATTCTTTCATCATTCTCTTCTACCCTTTTTTTGCTTAAAAAAACTTGTTCTTCACCCTCATTTTCCACATGTTGTCTTTTTTCATTAATTAGTGGACAATCAAACCAAAACTTCTCCTCACTTCCACATTTCTTACAATATGGTTTACAGTTTTTTTGTATAGTTCCAACTCCCCACATTGTCCACACCTTCTTTTTGTACAATCCTGAATTAAATGGGATTCATCCCCAAAAGGAGGAAAAACATGCCTTTAACTGCCCCATTACCTAACACTTGTATTATTCCCATTTATTACTATTAAGTTAGGCATATGCTGCAACTTGTTACTTTCTGTTTTTAAAATAACATAAATGTCTCATCCACTAGTGCCTACAGTTCTGTTATCCACAACGTTTTAATATTATTCACATCCTGACAAATGTGTAGAAAAAAAAATTCATTCATTTACTTCTATCTCAGTTATTCTAAACTTTAACAACAGTTTATTTTCAGCTGCATATTTAAATTTTGATACACTTAATCCTTCCATGGAGATATGTTGCTTCTCCTTCCACATTCAATAATAATTTTCTGCTTATGCAAATGTCTCAAAAGTTATTACACAAAAAGGTTCAGATCATATATGTGTTAATGCCTTAATATCAGACAAATTGAATCCCAAAGTCATAATAACATTGTCAAAGCACTGCACGTGTTTATTTGCTGCTCATACGTTGCTTTCCCCCTCACAACAGGTCTTTTCCTCCAGTTCTCAACAGCTCCAGTCTGTCTGTTCTGTTTTTAGTCTGGAAACACTGTTGTCAGTCTCTATTTACTACTCTGTTCTCTATCTTTCTGAAGCCCACCACAGAGCATGCCAATAAAATCAGTTACTCCACTGTCCAAATGTATCCCCTCTGTACCATACCATTGTTTACATCATCCTTCTGTCTTTCCATAATTTCCTTACTGCCAAATAGTTTTACATGAACACACTCTACTACATTGTCTTCAATACTTGTGGTTCTGTCTGCCATATTTTTTTCTAAAACAGAGTAATCCAGACCCCCTGATCCCTCTATATATTCATCTCCAAAGCATCTTTTTTTCTTTCTGAATTATAGTTTCTGTTTAATCCTTCTCCAGCTCATCTCCACTCACAGGCTCTGTCTTAGATTCAGTAATCACAGAAAACAGCCCACTGGCATTACATAGTGATCACCTCACAAAAAGTTCACCAAAGAGTATGGGTACTTCATTAAACTGCAACAAATAAACTTGAAGTGCCCTTAATACATCATCTCAAATAATCATAATCATTTTAATTTGTCAAAATCAAAAAAGCTAAATAACTAAATAAATAATCATTAGAATCTAAACAATATCACAAAAATATTTCCTTACCTTCACTAACCTGTATACTGTTTAATACAATCTGGTATATCCACAATGTACCATCAGCTATTGAAAAACAATGCATTAATTCTTACTGCCTGTCTATTATAAATAGTAACCATATAGACTTTATCAGTATATTCTAAACACAATGTTCCATAAATTATTGACAGACACTTCATTAATTCTTACTTTCTATATATTACTAGAAATAGTCATATAGACTTTATCAGTATATTCTAAACACAACGTTCCATAAATTATTGACAAACACTTCATTAAGTCTTACTTTCTATATATTATTAGAAATAGTCATATAGACTTTATCAGTATAGTCAATTTCATTCATGCAAAAACAGGATAATATCCATATTAGTCATTGATATATTTCCCAAAAAGTAAAACTCATTTTGTTATCTAATAAACTTCCATACGGACTTAACTTCAGGACATTCAAAAAAATGCATGTTCCATTATTTCCAAAATTTGACAATTATTACAATTTTTTCCATTAAAACCTTATTCTTTATATCTCCTATAACTGGAAATTTTTGAAGCATCAATCTCCATAAAAAAAAATCTTTACTTCCAATTTTTTAAATCTTCATTGTTTACTGTTAACGGCTTCTAAAATATCTTTTGAGACTTTCTCTCATGGGTATATAAAAGTCATCATCACTTTTTCATACTACAAAATCCGGTTGCATTCAAAATCATTTACCTAAATTTTCTAGTCTTTAATTTTTTTAACCGCGTCTTTTAATTCATCACTTACAGAATTACTTATGCTCTTTTTATTCTTAAATGTATCCCAAGAAGTGGCACATTTACACTGTAATATATTTGTTATAATTGTAATATTATTTTCAAGCATCATATTTAATATCCAATGCAAACATAATGATGACAGATAAACTACTGTTTTTTTTTTCAATTTAACCTCTTTATTCAACTTTATTATAAATTATACCTCTTTTCAATAGGACATGATCTAGATCCCCATAAAATAAAAAGTATTATATCTAATAATTCTGTTTCCATTTCACAAGGAAGGCAAATACATTTCCAGAATAACTAATCTTTCCTAATACTACACAATTCAATAAATGTACACGTTTTTGCAAATGCAAACTAAATGGTTTCCACAATGTACTTGTCTGTTGAATGTCTGTAATACAATTTTCTACTATTGTTTAACTTTACTATAATCTCCAAAAGGAATTATTAAAATGCCATCTATATATTCATTAATGACAATGGTATATTCAGTAATATACCTTGATCTCCTATACCTTTACTCTTCCTTCTATTCATTCTCAAGTCTAACCATCTAAAATATATTTCCAGCTTTGATGCCACTGCATGTATAATATTTTTATTTTTAACAATAAGTTTAACATCAGCAGCATAAGATTTAATTAAAGGTATATGTATTTTATCTTGAAATATGTAAGTTACTGCTACCATCTTTTGTTCTATTTCTCCCATAATAGCATTCATCATACGTGCAAATAAAATGCCACTTAAAGGACACCCATGTCTTAGATTTTTTTGGATTGCAATCAAGCTTTAATACATTCATTAATAAACACCTTAACAATATAGTTTATAATCCAGATTCAATAAAGTTTTTAGTCTCCAATTATGCAAATCTACTTTACTTCCCCTTTTCCAAATTGAGTAAAGCTTTCACATATGTTGTTATACATCTTGATATCTTTCCATTAATTCAATAGATAAGCCAATATTTTGTAATGATTATCATCTATATTTTAAGACAAAAATACTCTAAACCATCCACACCTGGAATTGTATGTTTAAATATTTTACTCAACGTACACTTAATTTCAGAAAATGTAATAAATTCAGTTAGTTTATTTTGTTCTAATTCTGTTAAAAATTAAACAACCCACTTCTTATGTACATACATTCTATTTTCTTTATAAACCTCATTTAAAAATGTTATTACCTCCTTTTCTATACCAGCTCATAAATTTATAATGTTTCTCTCTGTTTACATATAAAAGGTAAAATCTCTTCTTTAGTACTTTGTACTAACTATTCTTGTTTCTGTAATAAATTATGCAATCTGCACTATATAATTCTTTCACTCATTTAAGATAATCCGTAGTAAATTTATCTGCATGAAGCATCATATTATTTAATAATTTAATATATTTAAAATTTTCTTGTATATTCCTTTTTATTTTATAATACACTTTTTGATTTTATCTTTGTAGACAACCCAGCAGTTTAAAAGTTGTTGCAAATGTATAGCAAACAATTTCTTCAAACATTTAACTAGAATTTCTTTTGCTTTATTTACACCTATAGTAGCCCATATACCTACAGGATCCGTAAAACAAGCTTTATACTCTCCTGTAAGTCTTAATGTATCAGAACACATAAGAAACTCTATTTTTGTCTTTGCATTTGACCTTATATAACCAAAATCTCTTTGAGAATCTAACTTTAATTGCCATACTTTTATTACTTCTCTCAGTTTCTTAACATCTAAAGATACTTTTTTGGTGTGTTTTCTAATATTACAATTGAAATCATCTACTAAAATGATATGGAAATTAACTAACACATATGGTTTCAGTGTTTCAAAAAGTTCTTCTCCCTCTTTTATGACTATATATGCATATATCACTATTAGTTGGATAATATATTTAATGTTCAACACAGATAGCCTTCCTTCTCTTGTAATAATATGATTCAATTCTTTCAAAAAAGGAGGATTTTAATAAACTTTATAATCACATGCATCTTTCTTCTCCTAAATTCCAAACAATATTATACCCTCTCCCAATAGCAGCAAGTGTTCCTACATCTTTACTGGAAACTTGTCAAACATCTTGCAAACATATTCTGTCTACTTTTTTATGTTCACATCATTGTAAAACTAAAAGTCTTTTAAAATTATGTACAATATTATTAACACTGATTAAAAGCACCCTCAAATTATCCATTATCTTTTCTCTTTTTTCAGAATTATGTTTTTATATTTCATTTTCCTTTCTCTAACTCTTTCTGCGATATATTTATATATTTTTCCTTTGACCATTAAGCATGGTTTTCTTCTCTATAATCGCTCCTATCACTAGTATCTGTTATGTTTTCACCTAGATTTGGAGTGTGTACATCAATTTCATTTTTTCATTGTTTTCATTATCCTTTATTTAATAACTGAAATCTGTGTTTTTTCCTTATTAAAGATACCCCTTTCCTTTTCAGTGTATGTATTATCATTTTCTTCACTGCCAACACTAAGAGTCTTACCTTTTCCTTTGTGTATAGCAAAACAGTCCATTCACAGATTTCTTTTCACCAAATGTCCCCCTTTTCTTGCACTGTATACAATTTTTCTGATACATTGTTCAATGAAATGCTCTTCTCCAGAAAAGAAACACATCTTTGGTTGACCCCAATATTTCAAAAAACAAACTCAACCCTTTTACATGTATAACATTTGCAATATGATGTACTTTACCCTAGACAACTTTTAATTTCACCAGACTTTCCAAGTCACCTGTCCATATACCACCATTATTTTTTATTTGGTTAATATCAAAAACAGAATCTTACATATATCTCAAATAAATATCCAAATCTTCCCTTGCTAGTTCAGTCCTAAAATGAATATTAATTTTTTTTTAGCTAAGTCCCTCTATGAAGTTAGTACAAAATTGTTCCAAGAAGATAAAGTTCCTTTTCTTTAAATGTGCTCATTAGCTTCCACAAGCTTTCTTCTGATTCTAAAATAATGTCAATAAATGATTCCTTGCCCAAAAGAAATGAAAGTTGTAATGTCTGTTACCATAACTCACACCGGTGAAATAAAATCATCTCATAAATTATATCTATTAATAGCAATATATTTTTTATACTGTACTCTTACCACATATTTGTGGTTTGATACGTTTGTGCCATATGTTTATGCTGTTGTCTTTAAGCCATTACAGTAGCATAAGTTTATTTTATAGACAGCATTTCCTTCTGTGGTATATTGTTCTGTCTCTCCTTGTTCACCTTTTCAGGCATTTGAATCTTCTCTATAATTTCTCCCATGATGCTTAATTATAACTATCTGATTCTGAAGCATTTATTAAATATTGTAGTACTTCATCCTGCAACCCTCCTGATTGGAGAGTTGTAAGCAATACTTCATCTGCTCCTGCTGTATTTGACTTCTTATCATCCGTTTCTACTGAACAGCCAAGCGACTGTTGCTGCAACAATATTTCAGACTCTTCATTATCTACAACTCACTTTCCTTCATGTTCACCGCCATCCTCCATAGTGTAAACACGAACTGCTGATGCCATATACCAAACCTGTTAACTTTTGGCCATGTTTATACTCAAAAATTAGTAGGGGAAGTCACCAGATGCCCTACCCAAATATCCCCTAGTAGTATAATTATTACCTTTAGTCTTCTCTGAAAAGAAGGCACTATCCCAGTGGGATTAACCTGGTTTGGTTAACAAATGATAAAAAATACATGTTGATACAAAACATGTTAAGATGTTATTTTTTACGATTTAGAGTAGCCTGATCTAAATGCAATTTTGCAGAACATCTCTGATTTCCCTCATATTTATGCTCTGTACTTGAGCAAATTATGTAAAGGAAAATGTCATCTTAGAACTCAAAAAAGTGTGCTTTTTTTCCATTGTGTCTGTTTTCTGAGCTATGTTAATGCCTCAAAATCACTTCAAGTGCTTCTTTTACAATTTTAATGTTTCCCACAAAATGGCGGACAATGGGAGCCTGCCTTAGTAATGTGATCTTGTTTTCCTGCTTTCATTCCTTCTTCCCAGAATACATTTAAAGTAATCTTTGTATGAATCATGCTAGATATAAGGAAATAGTATTGTCTTCTCATGCCATTAAGATAGAATGGCAGGACTGTGAAGCACTGTCATCTAATGCATCTTCTGTAACAGTGGTACTTCTATGTTTCCCTGACTAAGCTTCATTTATGTGTCTGTCAGAGATTGTTGTATGCTAGAAGTAACTGTTAGCTACTTCCAGCAAAAGAAAGTAGGTAAATAAGAGGCTTTTTTAAAGGAGTTATTCTGTAGTTCTAAAAGAATTGACAGACCTTTCCCCTATACGCTCATGCTGAGGTGTGAGAAGTCTCACTGCAGTAAATGATCCTTGTTGTATATGTACAGGTGACAAGTACTCTAAAGTCTGTCTGCTACATCCCAATGCCTTCAGTGTGAAGTTTTTTTTTATCTCTCATGAATGATGCCGAATTAAAATCTGCTTTACTAGTTCCTTAATTTCTGTCATGTTCATCCCCCTTTTTCTATTTATTTATTTATTTATAGTTTTGTAACCAGGAAAGTGAACTGGTCCTAGGACAATTTTCAGCCATGACTTGGGCTACATTGGCAAAGAATAGCAAGTAGTAAATACACTTAGCAATACAATGGAATAAGTACTGATATAAGGACATTGCAAAGACTGCATGGGCAACACATAGCCACTGTGTGACATTCAGTATGTAAAACATTAAATAACCTTTACTAGAATGCATACATTAATAATGCTTAACATTACTATTTAAACTTTATTAACTTTATTAAAACACCACCGTAAAATGTTACTGTTCTCTAAATGAACAGAAATCAACAAATTAATGTTTTATGGATTCACAAAAGAAAAGGATGGGGGGATAATTATATTTGCATCACTTTTGTAATGAAAATATGATTTCAAAATACAATTTTTACTTATCTGAATGTTTAAAATGACTGGTATATTACATAGGAAATACTTCTAGAAAATTTAGGGAAAGATTATACAAGCATTTGACTAATATTAAAAAGTGTAAACAAACCAATGCTTTGTACAGGTATATCTCTATTTAGGTTCATAGATTCATTTTACTAGGCTAATGACTACAAGGGCCATTCTAAATCTAGCCATGCATCCGAAATATCTGACAAGTTCTGATACATTGATAAGTGTAAGCATATGACTACGAGATGAACCATTTACAGGTTACCTGTGTCCATTAGACACATAGGTGCCAAGCCAGGGATGAATTTCCAGTTTCCCAACCAATTGTACAAGTTAGACCTGAATTGAGTTAGGGAGGAACTCTGCATCACATGGATGGGGAGCCTGATCCATAGACATGATAGTCTCTGAGATACATACCTATCTCTCCAGCAGGACCAATTTATATCACAGGAAAGGTTTACATCTTTAGAATGAGTAATTGTGGTACTGCTTATTTTGTAAATATGCAGGAGGTCCATCAAAGTGGGGTCTGACAATGCCCTGTATGTCAGGCATAGATCTTCACTCAAAAGCCAATAGGAGACAGATTACAGGGATAAGGCCTTGAGACAGTCTGCATAGGACATTGTACTTATGCCCTGTATTCTTTTAGTGAGGAACATCTGTGGACATTCCAGTTGTTGGATATGTCTGGTTAAGTACATACCAAAGGGGGCATTGTACTCAATTATAGGTCTGATGAATGCTGAATTCAGTGGAACAATGACTTCCTTGGACTTAGATGCCATACCTTTGTTTATAAGTTGTGCAAAATAGAATGCGTTATTCACCACTGTAGATATGTGATGATCAAAGGCTAGATTACCATCTATGGGTGTCCCTAAGTCCCTAGCTACTGGGTCAACTCTAAAGGGGTACGCTGTCAATATGATAGTTACCAGGGATTGTTGGATTACCTAAAAGATACTATTATGCATTTCTTGGCATTTAGTTTTAGTCCATGACTCTAACACCAGTTGTTTGTCTGTGTCAGACCCTCCTGGAATGACATCTCCTAATTTGCAATCTGCAAATTTAGTCATCCAGAGACCACTGACATTGGTCTTGAGTTCTGAGAAGTAAATGCCAAAAAGGAGCAGTACAAGGAGTAATCTCTGAGGGACTCCACTTGTGACTGGCATCTATGTAGAGGTGGACTCCCCAAGTCCATCTTCCATTCATTCTTTTACAATTGTCATAGAGATTTGGGTTTATTTTAAAACATTTACTTCAATTTTTACAGAAAAACAGGCAGCTATTTTCAAAACAAAACTCCCATGTTGTAAACAGTTTTAGCATGAGAGACAGTAAACTTCCTTTCCTCTTGAAACTAACATTTATTGAAAATGCATCTGGCAAACCATTAAACTATGCTGGATTTCCTACTCAAATAGCATATAGTGAAGCATTAGTTATTGTCCCTGAAGGGTGCAGGAATTCAACAGACAAATGTATAATGCATTTGCTAACAGTCTGGGATTCCCTATTGGACACAAGTGTACCTTTTCAGGAACATCCAAGGTGTACTGTCTGGTGAAGTAACTTGGCAGAGTCACACAGAAGGCAAATGAAGGCTGAAGGAATCAAACCATGTGCTACATAAGCCACTGTTTAATACTTAATGACATTACTCATCTACACTAAGTGCTAAACAAGCTACTGTAGCCCAAACACACTGCATTTCATACCCACGTGTCTGCAAAAAAACAGCCAAATTAAATAGGTATTCATAATTAAAATATCAGCATTAATCTCCCAGACTTCATGCCACCCAGTTTATTCATAGCTAAATAATAAACACACTGACAACATTTAACAGAACGAGGAAGTCAAAGATCACATCCATGAAATGTAGCTAATACAGTGATGGTCTTATTTAGTACAATCAATTTACTTCCTTTACACCACAAGTACTCTGGATCAGAGGTCGTTACTAGGCTTGCAGTTAAAGGGAGCATTGAGGAGTCTAGCCCAAATTTCCAGCCCCAAAGTACTGTCTGGTTAAAGGAAAAGTCCACCCTCTCCTACAGTTTAAATCAATCCTTAGATTTCTTTTCTCCCTATTATATGGTTCCAGTTTTGTGTAGGTATCAGAAAACTGCTTGTACTTTTTATTTATTTTATTTTATTTATTTGACATTTGTTGACCGGGCTAGTCTAACTGGATATATGTCCATTTTCAGTAGAGGCCCAGGGAGAAAAGCTCCAAGGAAAAAACATACAATTTAACAGAGAGTAACATCAAAACAGTTTTATACAGCAATAATTATACCATAAAAGCAGTTTTATACAGCAATAATTTTAGCATAATATGTTAGCTAAAGAAATTCTTAAGAAAATATAAAAAATAGAAGAATTAAAAGGATTTTTTCTCTTTTTTTTTTTTCCAATTATAACCTACTCTTACTAGAAACAGGTCTTAGAAGAGTAGTACACTAAGTAGGTTTACATTTGTTTTACTATACATTTACTGCTTTTTAAAACTTTCATTTCCTTGCCTTGGAGTCAAAGGAAGGGAAAGCGCATCTACTTTGTTTTTTAAGCTTAATTTCTCACATACTTGGCAGAAGAAATCATCTCCACCTGCATGACATACCATAGACACAGATAAATCTGTAGTTTACCATGTCAGGTACTGCTGTCAGTCTTAGATGAACAATTAATCCTGTTAATGTCAGAAGCACAGCAGCTGCTATAAAAAAAAGACAGAAAGACGTGGAATTATTGTCCTCTGTTTTTATTGCAGAGAGGAGGAGAACTTAACACTCACCTTTCATAGAAAAACAAAGCAATTAGATCAGTCAGCGGTTTAAAAGCAGTTGTCACCTCTTCTGACAAATTTCATAAACAGTATCACAGTATGAAAATGCTAAGCTTTAAATGTTGGTTATTTACAATAGTTTATATGTTAAGACAACTTAAAGGAACACTCCAGCCTCTCATACATATGACGTATCATAGACACAGTTAAATCTGTAGTTTACCCTGTCAGGTACTGCTGTCAATCTTAGATTGGTAATTAATCCTGCTGTCAGGAACACAGCAGCTGATATAAAAAAGACAGAAAGCTGTGAAATTGTTTCCACTCATACTTCTGAACTGTATAGATATTCTTTTTTCCTGGCAAATCACTAGGATGATCTCAGGATTGCAGTCACTAAATAATGACATACATTTGAGTTTCAGACTTCAAATCCTTCAGAAAATGTATAGTAAAACAAATCTTGTTACTCAAGCAACTTTCCAAGTTTATAAGAGCAATATTTAAAATATGTCTATATTTGTACCCTCATTTTGTCAAGCTTTGTCCAGATTTTTTGCATTAAGAGGATGAGAGGTATGTTTCCACTGTTTTTATTGCAGAGGGAAGGAGAACTTAACACTCCCCTTTCATAGCCAAACAAAGCACTTAGATCGGTCAGGGGTTTAAAGGCAGTTGTCACCTCTTCTGACAAATTTACATAAGCAGCAACACAGTATTGACATTCTATGCTTTAAATGTTATTTATAACATGTTATTTATAACAGTTTGTATTAAGATAACTTAAGAGTAATAGCAAAGATTTCTGTGACATGTATAGAAAAGTCAGTAAATATTTTTTTCTTGTAAAGTAAAAATTAATTTACCATTTTCAAGCCCCCGCCCCCACACACACACACACACACACACACACACACACACACAGGCCAGAACTGTAGAAAGAGAGTCAGGTGGCAACCCTATCAACTATGTGCACTGATACTGATCATAAAAAAGGTATTTTATGCTTTGTGTGACATCCTTCCAAAGGGGGATGCATACCTGGTACATGCAGATCCATTGTAAGAGATTCCCACTGGACTGAGTCAGTCCTTGCATTGTCAGAGAGCAACCATAATATACAGCTGAATTTACTTTAACATACATTTACTATGTGCTCTTGCATTAAGAACACTAAGAGAAGGAAATCAGAAGTACTTAAATGTGTTTAAATACACACACACACACAACGCTTTTGTACACATGTACTTTATATACATACACATATACAGAAACACATACATACACACAATATATATATATATATATATATATATATATATATATATATGTGTGTGTGTGTGTGTGTGTGTGTGCGTGTGTAATATGTGTGCATACAATGAATTTATAATAAACATGGTATAGTTAAGCATTATTAATGTATACATTCTAGTAAATGTTGCTCAGTGATTTAACTGGTCAAACATTGGCTATGTGTTCCACATGCAATCTTATTATCTTGGTCAATGTCTTTATGTCAGTATTGTTTTATTTGTATTGATAAGTGCATTTAATAACTGTTATTATCTTTGCCAGTGTAGCTTATGTTGTGGGTGAAAAGGATCCTGGAGCCAGTTCACTTTCCTGGTTACCAAAGTAAAATAAATATGAAATATAAAAAAGGAGGGGAACATGACAGAAATAGTTGAGGAACTAGTAAAGCACATTTTAAGTCTGCATCACTCATGAGAGAGAAAAATCGTCCCACTGAAGGCACTGGGAAGTAGCAGACAAAGTTTAGAGTCGTACTACTTGTCACTTGCAAATGTACAGCGCGGAATCATTTACTGCAGTGAGAGTTTTCACACCTCAGCATGAGAGTATGGGGGAGGGCTTATCAAGTTTGTTAGGACTACAAAAGACTCCTTTTACAAAAAAATGTTTTTATCTGCTTTCTTTTGCTCCAAGTAGCCAACTGCTATTTATAGCATAGAACAAGTTCTGGCAGTCAGATAAATGAGGCTCACTCAGGTAAACAGAGTAGCAGCTCTTTTACAGAAGGTGTGTTTAGATGACAGTGCTTCACAGTCCTGCCATTATATTTTAATGGCATGAGAAAACAGCACCACTTCCTTAAGTCTGGCATGAGTCATATAAAGAGGACTTGAAATGTATTCTGGGAAGAAGGAAGGAAAGCAAGAAAATAAGATCACGTTACCAGGGCAGGTCCCATCATCCGCCATTTTGAGATAAACATATTAAAATTATAAAAGAAGCACTTGGAGTGATCATGAGGCATTAACATAGCTCAAAAACAAAGATACAATGGAAAAAATATGATTTTTGAATGCTAAGGTGGAGTTTTCCTTTAAATGTAGCATCAAAGATTTCGGTGACATTTAGAGAAAAATCAGAAGATATTTTTATTGTAAAGTATCAAAAAATTTACCATTTTCAAGCCCCACCCCCTACAGGACAGAACTGCAGAAAGAGAGACAAGTGACAAACCTATCAACTAGGTGCACTGATGCTGTGCATAAATAGGTGTTTTATGCTTTTTTGTGACATCCATCCAGAGGGGGGATGCATATCTGGTACACACAGATTAATTGTAAGAGATTCCCTGCGACTTTGGATCAGTCCGTACATTGTTATGAGCATTTTGTAGTCCACAAAGGAAATGTGACCATTGATGGAAACCATAATATACAAATGAATGTATTTGTTTGCTATGTACTTTTGCATTAGAAACATTAAGCAAAGGAAATACATTTTGTTTTGGCAATTCAACAGATTATACCAAACCCACATTGGAGAATCAAACCTGAGCATTTAGATGCTTGTGAACTTAAGTGGAAATTGCCTCTTAATGCAACTACAATACCAGGTATAAATGAAACATGTAGTATAAATTCTATTTTGAAATTAAAGCATTTTTATCTGCACTTTTTTTCAAATAATACAGTATTTTAATTGATTTAACTGTGTCGCGGGAATATTAACTGAACTGGAAGTTTTGAATCTGCTCTTCAGTCAGTGCTTGCTTGAATTGTATTATTTGTTAGTAATTGCAGGTGTGGGGGTAGCCACATTCTTTGATTTCCTGTCGTTGCCTATTTAAGTGATACAGTTTGAAATATTTTCTGCTTAAAAACCTCAGCTTTGGCCAGCTAAGATCTAGCTGTATTCAACTGGACGTATAAGAGAATTTAAGTACCTTTATCTGCACTTTTTTTCAAATAATACAGTATTTAAATTGATTTAACTGTATTGCAGGAATATTAACTGAAATGGAAGTTTTGACTCTGCTCTTCAGTTAGTCCCACCCACCCTCCTTGTTTTTGTTTTGTTTTGGTTTGGTTTTGGTGTTAATCTTAGTGGCCTTGAAACTGCCCGCCCCTCTTGTAAATTTGTACTTGGATACTCCTTCTGGGCCCATCTCATTTGCTCACTCAACTGAGTGCAGTGAGATCATATTCTGATTTCAGGCACTCCTACTGTGTACAAAGAGAGCATCTGGGAAACAGAAAACAAAATTAAGCTTGTTTCCTGCCTTTTCTGTTAAGTGGTATAGACTGTAGGCTTCTGAGCCCCCAAACCCTTCTGTGTTGGAGGGAAGCCTTCTAGCTTAGTTTTTTTTCTTATAACTAGCCAGTTTTCTAGTTTCAGCACTCAAATCTGTTTCTTTAACTCAGCACTTGTTCAGAACTCATTGTAAGCACTACATAAGCTGCAAATTACTACAGCACTCAACTTTCCTCACTTGTCTAGTTGAAAGCAGTTTTTAGTACTTAATAAATAAGCACTTATCCAGGCATGTCTAAGGGTCAACTCCCAGTGATTTCTTCTGTCTACCTGATGAATCTGGGCATCTTGGGGCAATGCAGCAATTGCCTCATGTACATAGACAACCCTCTCCTCCTACCACCCAACACTACAACCTGTGAGAGATGCACTTATATAGCCAAACTGGAAGCAAAGCTCTCTTTACCCAAGACTGGACTAGACAGTCAAGAGGAGAAGGTAAACACTTGCACCACATCACACTCATCACATAGTCCCTCAAAACCTACACCAGCAAAACAGACACATAGAAACACAAAACACACGCCTACATTCAGCGAGGCTCTCAGTAAAAACCTGCCCAAGCATCAGGGACATCCAAAGTATAAACGCAAGCAAACTCCACCCCCCAACACAATCCAAATAACACATAGCCCGCAAACTCAGTGTGCCACTCAACCACAGCCCATAAGGCATAACAACGTACCCAACACTCTAGTCATAGGTGACTCTATAGTCAGGCACACTGATTTTCCACTTACTAGACTAAATAAGGAGAAAGTTACTGTCAGCTGCCTGTCAGGTGCCAGGATCCACCACATAATGCATGCACTCAGGTCACTCCACAATAAGTACAAATATGACACTGTCATTGTCCATGTTGGTGTGAATGACCTGAGATGTACCTCTCTGGACTACATGAAAAGAGACATGGAGGAGCTCTCCGATCTTGTATCCCAGGCAGGTATGACCCTAACCATGAGTAGCATCCTGCCATCACACAGAATGATACCACAGTACAAGGACAAAATGATTGACTTCAACAATTGGCTAAGCTTCTGGTGTCATTCTAAGGGGATCCAGTATTTGTCTGCCTGGGACGACATGATCGACAGTCCACAATGCTTTGCCAGAGATGGCCTGCACCTCTCGCCCTTAGGAGTCTGGATACTGGCTAAGGCTCTTGCCACCCCTATAGTGCCTTTTTTAGGCAAGGTTCAAATGAGAAATTCACCTCTGTAACAGGTACAAGCAAGCAAAATCTGATGGTAATGCTACTCAATGCTAGAAGTCTAAACCTCAAAATGCACTCACTCGAGGCACTCCTTAAAATGGAGAACATTGACATCTGTGCAGTGACAGAGACCTGGTTCAAAGCTCCAGAGAGCACCCCTGCATTACCAGGCTTCAATTCATACCACACCTTTCGGCCACCTAACCCAGAAAGAAGCACTAAAGGTGGAGGCGTGTTCATATTCATTAAGGATATCCATACCTCCAGGCTAGTTGCACAGCATAATGCATCTGAGATTATCCAAGTACAACTAACTCTGGGCAAGACCGCAATCCAAATTGTAGCTTGCTACAGACCCCCGCCATGCCCCAGGATTCACACTCCTCATTTCTTGATACACTGGAAAGTATTAGGGTACAACCCAACACCCTAATAATGGGCAATTTCAACTACCCCACCATTAACTGGGAAAACTACTCATGTACCAACTCTTTTGCTCAACGTTTTCTAGAATCCATAAATTCCAATGCCTTGGATCAACTTATTCACACCCCCACCATGGGGCAGCAATATCCTAGACCTGGTCATTACCAACATGGGAAACCGGTGTTCCACACCAGAGGTCAATTCCTCATTGGTCAGATCCGACCACAAGCTAATCAGCCTAGATCTCCACATCCCACCCCCAGCCCCAATTAGGGAAACCATCGTAAAAAACTTCTCAAAAGCCAACTTCACACTTCTTAAGACAGAAGTGGCAAACTACATGACACCCTTGCAGACGGACAATAGAGGAATGACTGCCGAATCCTACACAAATGCACTTTATAAGCACTTACATGAGTGCATGGATCATGCTAGCCCTAATAGAAGCAAGATGTTATCCTCCAAAAAAAGGACGCCAATCTGGTGGTCCTCTGCCATAAACAAACTCTACAACAGAAGAAAGAAACTGTTGCAAAAAAGAGTAAAATCCCATGACTGGAGGAACTCCCTGGACAACCTCAGTAAGAAGCTGAGAGCCCTCATAAAATCCTCCAAAGCTAGTTACGAAAACAAAATTGTCACTGACTCTAAAGACAACCACAAAGCATTCTATAGCTATGTCAAGAATCTCAATGGCAACACTCAGATCTGCTCTGAGTTACAGCATAATGGCACTAAATATACAGAACCAACTGATATTGCCAACATCCTAGCAGATAGGTTCAGTGCTAACTTTACCCCCCTCTCACCCCCTAGAGGGCCCATCTCTATACCGGAAGAATGCAAAGTTCCTATAATCACAACTGCACAGGTAAAAAACACACTCTCCAAAGCCAAGAACACAGCATCCATGGGACCTGACAATATCCCAGGCTGCGTTCTACATGAACTACAGAATGAACTGTCACCCCACCTAAGTACCATGTTCAATCATTGCCTCACCTCAGGCTTTGTACCCACTGAATGGTGCACCACGGCAGTTATCCCACTCCACAAAGGGGGAGACAAGACGGACCCCAGGAACTACCACCCCATTAGCCTGACGAGCCTGGTCTGCAAGGCCATGGAATGTATCATCGTAGAACTCATAAACAAAGACATTGGTAATCTCCAAACTCTGGCCCCTACTCAGTTTGGATTTGTAAAAGGCAGATCATGTCTCCTAAACCTCATTGACTTCTTTGAAGCAGTCACCAAAGCCATAGATGAGGGTAAAATGGTTCACACAGCTTATCTAGATCTCGCCAAGGCTTTCGACACCATCCTCCACTCTGGAATTATAGATAAGCTCACTAAACTAGGTATAAATCCCTATGTCACAAGATGGGTTGCCAACTGGCTCACGGACAGAACCCACACTGTGAAAGTAGCGGATTCCAAATCCGACATCAGACCAGTGACAAGTGGAGTACCACAGGGTTCAGTCCTGGGTCCTCTCCTGTTTGGTATCTACTTCTCTGAAGTGCAGGCCAACACAGAAGGTCTTTGGCTAACAAAGTTTGCAGATGACCGCAAACTAGGAGCCATAATTGAAACTCCTAACAATGTGGACAAACTACAAAAGGGCCTCACTGAGACAGATACCTGGTGTCAAAGCCATGGCCTGAAGCTCAATGCCAAAAAGTGTATTGTCATCCCCTTTGGTAAAAACTCTGTACCCATGAATTACCACATAGCTGGTAGTCTACTTAATACTGAAAATGTGATAAGAGACCTTGGGACACAGGTGGACAGTAGTCTCTCCTTTGATAATCACATCGCCACAATGGACAAGAAATCCTTCTACATGGCTCATCTCATCACAAAAGGATTCTCATCCAGAAAAAAAGAGGTGATTGTTCCCCTCTACTCATCACTCATTAGACCCATTATAGAGTACAATGCCCCTTTTGGTATGTACCTCACAAGACATCTACAACAACTGGAAAGACCACAGAAATACCTCACAAAGTGGATTACTGGCCTCAAACAGATGCCCTATGCAGACCGTATCAAAAAACTACAGCTTTACTCCATCGCATATCGCCTACTCAGGGGCGATCTCTGCCTAACATACAAAGCTATGTCAAACCCAGAGCTGTTGGACATGCTCCACTTAAAGAAATCCCAATCCCTCTGAGCTACACGTTCTAGGGACCTTAACCTTGTCATCACAATAAACAGAACATGCTAGAGGGATAGATTCCTGTCCCAGAGACTTCCCATACTCTGGAACAGACTACCTATCTATGTCAAACAGAGCTCCTCATTAGCGCTCTTCAAGAAAAATCTTGATGATTGGATGGGAAATGGAAAATTCTCCCCGTGGATCACTTCTGTGGCTCTGCTCAACAGGGGCACATGAAAATAATTTTCTTGGGTGGCGAAAGCCAGGGTACATTTTTTGGCTAGGCTTGTATGGGCCCTAGGGCCGATATCCTAGTACCTACCTATGAACCTATGAACCTATGAAGCATTTTAATTGGTTAGGTAACTTAACTATTTTAATTGTATTATATTGTATTCATTAGTCAATTATTTAATTAAATATAGGTTACTATTTGTTGACTTTGTCAGATGATTTTAGAATGAGATATATATATAAGTATGTGTTTTAAAGCAATTTGTTAGTTCTGATGAAGTCCCATAGCATCTGGGATGAAAGTGCTTAACGGGTCAATAAATTGGTTGAATTTGGTCAAATAAGGTGGATTTGTTTTACTTCTACATTTTGGATTTTATATATATATATTCTCATACACACACACACAAACACGCACTCACACATGCACACACACACACACACACACACACACACACACACACACACACACACACACACACACACACACACACACACACACACACGCACACACACACACACACAGAAGCACATACACATGCACATATATATATATATATATATATATATATATATATATGTGTGTGTGTGTGTGTGTGTGTGTGTATGTGCGTGTATGTATACATAAACACACAAACACACACACACAGAAACAGGTGCTTGGTGCCAGAGCCATGGGCTCAAGCTTAATGACAAGAAATGTAGAGGTATCCCCTTTGGGAAAAAAAAAAACATGTACCCATGAATTACCACATAGGTGGCAGTACACTAAACAAGTGTGATGAGAGACTTAGGGACACAGGTGGACAATGGTCTCACCTTTGATAACCACATCACCACAGCAGACAGGAAATCCTTCTATGTGGCACACCTCATCACTAAGGGCTTTTCATCCAGAAAAAAGGAGGTCATTGTCCCTCTGTACTGGAAAGGCTGCAGAAATACCTCACTAAAAGAATCACAGGCCTAAAGCAGATGCCCTATGCTGACTGTCTAAAAAAATTCCAGCTATACTCTGTGGCATATCATCTACTCAGAAGCGATTTCTGCTTAACATACAAGGTCATGTCAAACCCTTAGCTGTTGGACATGCTCCACTTAAAGAAATCCCTATCCCTCAGAGCCACACACTCCAGGGATCTAAACCTTGTCATCACAATGAACAAAACATGCTGGAGGGATAGGTTCCTGACCCAGAGACTCCCCATACTCCAGAATAGACTGCCCATACATGTCAAGCAGAGCGCCTCCTTGGCCCTCTTCAAAAGAAACCTTGATGATTGGATGGAAGATAGGAAATTCACCCCAGGGATCACATCAGTCACCCTGCTAGACAGGTGTCCAGGGAAGTAAATATTGTGGGAAGAAATATCCAGGGAATTGTTATGGCTAGGCTTGTATAGGCCCTAGGGCCGATAGCCTAGTACCAACCTATGAACATGCACATTTAAACACAGTTAAGTACTTCTGATTTCCTTTTCCTAATGTTTTTAATGCAAAAACAGATAGCAAAAGTAAGTTAAAATAAATTCATTTGTATATTATGGTTTCCATCAATGGTCACATTTCCTTTGTAGACTACAAAATGCTCATGCACTCTTAACAATGAAAGGACTGACCCAAAGTCAGTGGGAATCTCTTACCATGGATCTGCTTGTACCAGATATGCATCCCCCCTCTCTGGATGGATGTCACAAAAAACATAAAAGACCTTTTTATGAACACTATCAGTGCCCCTAGTTGATAGGGTTGCCACCTGTCTCTCTTTCTGCAGTTCTGTCCTGTGTGTATGTGTGTGTGTGTGGGGGGGGGGGGGGGCTTGAAAATGGTAAATTTGTTGATACTTTACAATAATTTTTTTATTATTTTTCTCTAAATGTCACAGAAATCTGGGATACTAAATTTATCTTAACATATATGTTAAGATATGGAAAGGATCATCATGGACCTCATAAATAAAGATATTGGGGACCTACAGACACTGGATCCTACCCAGTTCGGCTTTGTTAAGGGCAGATCCTGCCTCTTAAACCTGGTTGATTTCTTTGAAACAGTCACCAAGGCCATTGACGAGGGGAAGGTGGTCCACACAGCCTACCTGGACCTCGCAAAAACCTTCGATACAATACCCCACTTGGGCATTATAGATAAGCTCACCAGCTTAAATATAAACCCCCTATGTCACTAGATTGATTGCAAACTGGCTCAAGGACAGAACCCACATGGTTAGAATTGCTGGAGCCACGTCAGACTCCAAACCAGTTACAAGTGATGTCCCACAAGGCTCAGTCCTGGGACCTCTCTTGTTCGGTATATATTTCACGGAGGTACAGGCCAACACGGAAGGACTGTGGCTGACCAAGTTCGCAGATGACTGCAAACTGGGTGCCATAATCAACTCTCCAGCCGACACAAGCATCCTCCAAAAGGGCCTCATAGAAACAGACAACTGGTGCCAGAGTCATGGCCTTAAGCTAAATGCCAAAAAGTGTATAGTCATCCTGTTTGGCAAAAACAAAGTGCCCACAAATTACCACATAGGTGGTAATCCATTAAGTACAAAAGAAGTAATTAGGGACCTGGGGACCCAAGTTGATAGCAATCTCTCATTTGACAACCACGTGGCCAAAGTGGTTAGAAAATCATTTTATATAGCCCACCTAATCATGAAGGGCTTCACATCTAGATTAGGGGAGGTCATCGTGCCTCTTTACTCATCCCTCATCAGGCCCATAATTGAGTACAATGCCCCTTTTGGGATGTACCTTACCAGACACCTGCAGCAACTGGAAAGACCCCAAAAGTACCCCACCAAGAGGATCAAAGGGCTCAAACAGATGCCATATGCTGCCCAGTTAAAGAAACTCCAGCTCTACTCAGTGGCATACCGCCTGTTCAGAGGCGATCTGTGCCTGACGTATAAAGCCATGTCCAACCCGGAATGAATGGACATGCTGCACCTCAGAAAATCCAAATCCCATCGAGCTACGCGCTCGAGAGACTTGAACCTCAGCACTGAAATAAATAGGACATACAAGAGGGACAGATTCATAACCCACAGGCTCCCTTCACTCTGGAATAAAATCCCAGTCCAGGTTCGGCAGAGTCCCTCATTGACTCTCTTCAAGAGGAATCTTGATGAGTGGATGGGAGATGGTAGGTTTACCCCGGGTGTCACTTCTGTGTCACTGTTAGACAGAGGCACAGTATACTAACCTTGAAAAAGGGCATAGCAAAATAAATTTAAAATCGGTGGCGAAAGCCAAACACATTCTGGCTAGGCTTATAAATGCCCTAGGGCAGATAGCCTAGTATGAACCTATGAACCATTGAACCTATATAAATTATTGCAAATAACTAACATTTTAAGCTTAGCATTTCAATACTGTGATACTATGTAAATTTGTCAGTAGAGGTGACAACTGCCTTTAAACTCCTGACTGATTTAATTGCTTTGTTTTGCTATGGGAGGGGGTGTTAAGTTATCCTATTCTCTGCAATAAAAACAGTGGAAAATAATTTCATGTCTTTCTGTCTTTTTTTATAACAGCTGCTGTGCTTCTGACATTAGCAGGATTAATTGCCCATCTAAGACTGACAGCAATACCTGACAGGGTAAACTACAGATTTATCTATGTCTATTTAACTGTGTCCAGGTGGGAGATTGGCATAATGGTTAAGGTGCTTACCTTAGAAATGCAAGGTGCAGGGTTTGATTCTGACATGGGATAATTGGCTAGGCTTAAAATGGCCTATAAGGGCAATTAGCCTGGTACTAACCTATAAACCTATGGTATGTCATGCAGGCAAAGATGATTTCCTCTACTAAGTATGTGAGACGTTAAGCTTAAAAAACAAAGTAGATGGTCTTTCCCTTCCTTTGTCACTGTAGTGCGATCTCAGGGTTGGTATATTTAATTAGCAGGGGTGTGTGCATAAATGTAAAAAAAAGTTTTTATTTATTTTTTATTGAAGTTTCAAACTTTCAAAACTTTGATGTTATGGTCTCGACCATATGAAGTTCGAAGTTTTGAAAGCTTGTGCTTTCAAAATAGATCCATCTATACATATCTATCTATTTGTCTATATATCACTAAGGCCTTCTAGAGTGTCAAAGTCACAAACATATTTTGTAAGAGAAGTTAGAAATTGCTTAAATTAAAACAAACTGTATAGATTTTCGAGATGCTAATGTCAATTAAAAGTGCTACTAATATGTTTTCCAGTACATATTAGTTGGTATTGTTTTGAAACCCTATACAGTTTGTGTAGGTTTCCAAGAGAATAAAAATTAAAAGTGTTACTAATAAGCACTGGAAAACAGAGCTTATGCATATGACAAAGCAGCATTATTGGTATAGAAATATTCCTTACAGTATCAGTCCTTTCCAAATCTGACAGAAACAAGGTATTCTATATATTTTTTATAATTGCACCCTAAGCTAAAATATATATATTCATTACTCTTAAATGCGTTTTTCAGCTTTTGCCTACTTGCAGGGACAAAGCTGGACATTGTTTCTTGAAGGCTAAGAAAAAAGTCTGTTTAACTCCAGCCAAGCCATTATGTTGGAAAGCTGCTGAGGTTGCAATCTAGATTCAAACACAGGATCTTCAAAGTGGCCTCTGTACTATGAGATACAAATGACACCATTTATGAATTTACATTTCACATACAATACTGATATTTAATTTAAATAAGTTATTAAAAATTATCCTTAATAGATGCTCAGACATTTATCACTGTCTATAGTGGTGACATCTGGAACTGCGTAATTACTATTGTTAAGCCATTTTTTTATTTTATTTTATTTTATTTATTTATTTTTGGTCATTTTTAAAGCACTGCTAACTTTGCATTTTATTTCTAAACATAATTTTATTCTTTGCTTGCGTATATCAAAGTTGTATTTCAGTCTTAAGTCAGAAAGTGAAAAGGAATTTCAAACCAACAGACTTTTTTTTCGCTTGCCCATATTTGTAGGAAGAAAGTTATATGGCCTTTCCAGAAGGGAAAGCATAATACTTTCAAATGGGACGCACCAAACTTTGCTGTAAGACTGTTTTAAATAACACACTAATAGTAGTGCTAATTTCTGCAACAATAGAAAAGGTGTTGTAAATCGGCGGAATATGTTTGAAAATGGTGCAGAAAACAATGGACATGACAGCAGTGAGTTAATAAGCTGTTATTCTGGACACTGGAATTATTGAGACTGCAGCTATATACTGTTACGAAGGAGAAACAGATACTTAAGTTATATTGTATACACAATGCCTGTTGTAGTGAAAGTGAAACAATGTATTAATCTGATTGTGCAGTCAGCAGAAAACTGCTACTGTAGACACCTTACATGACACAACACAATGGCACAATAGCCAAGTCAAACAGCAGCATTTTGGGATTGTGCTCGGCAGTAATAAAAATATACTCCTTTGCGGGTAGTGAGACGGCATGCTAACACCAGGTACAAAGGAAGTCAGATCATGGTACAAAATACAGACTGCTTTCAATACTAACCATTATGAAGAAATCAGGATTCAGCACGGGTATCAGTCAACAGGTCACTTTATTACAAACAATATGGCAGCACACCACCATTATGAAGAAATCAGGATTCAGCATGGGTATCAGTCAACAGGTCACTTTATTACAAACAATATGGTAACACACCACCATTATGAAGAAATCAGGATTCAGCATGGGTATCAGTCAACAGGTCACTTTATTACAAACAATATGGCAGCACACCACCATTATGAAGAAATCAGGATTCAGCATGGGTATCAGTCAACAGGTCACTTTATTACAAACAATATGGTAGCACACCACCATTATGAAGAAATCAGGATTCAGCATGGGTATCAGTGAACAGGTCACTATTACAAACAATATGGTAGCACAGCATAAGCAATGTTAACACTTCAGCATCTCCCTCCTAACTTCCCCCAACTCAGTACCTATTAAGATCTAACTCTTAAAAGGGCAGTGCTGTACATTTGTATTAAAAGAGTAATGATTTGTACGTACCCACAATGTATACACCCACTGAAACAACTTTAATTTATGCTGCATGACAGAAGGTCTAGCAGGAAATACATGCAGTCTGTAAGTTTTCAATAGGCTTACAAAGAAAGTCTTTAAAGACTTTATTTGTATTTATTTTTTCTTTTATAAACAATAATGTACTGTGGGATTGTTCTTACCATAGCTGTCATTTAGTCTTAGACTACTGTTGGACACATAGCCACATTTATAAATCTGCTTCCCCTTCCTGCAGAATCATGTCTTAATAAAATTGAAGTTTACTTTCTCATATTTATTAAATAAATAGCGTTTTTGGTTTTCTGTTTTTTGACCAGCAGGTGGCAGTAGCTGAATAAAGAAAAAAAATGTCATTTAATACAAATGGTGAAAATACAGATAATCACTATACAAGGACAATTCCTCAGTGCTGTATGGGGCTAGCAACATTGTGCAGTGAAAAGTCTCAAGACCATACATTTACTTTTATAGCTGCAATACTGGCTTGGGACTATAGGACATTATGAATGAATAACCCCTTGCTGTATTCATTAGTGTCCTTAAGTAAATCCAGCATTGCTGAAAAAAAATGCAAAATTGTTACAGGACTGAAATTTTTGTAAATCAGTCAGCATTGTTTGACAGCTTTAAAGACTTCTCACTGCTTCTACAGTTGTGAACGATGACATATCTTGTATTTTATTTACCTCTGAAAGATCTGGTTACATACTCTTGTCAGAAAAAATAATACAACAAAACTCAAACATGTTTTTATTTAAAGCACTTTTCCTTTGTTTAAAGTGAGAACATTTTCTTCCAGCATATTTAACAGTTGTCAGAGTACTTTATTATTCCCTTACAGGCTTTTCTTTTAAACAATAATGCCATTTGTGATCCTCTATACCGTTTTTGCATATTGTGCTGAACAGTTTCAGAAGCAGAACTTTCTCAAAATGTCATTCATTTTAATAATAATTTTGTTGCCATCAAAGTTGCAGATAAGCACTACTGTATTTCCATTCCCTCAATTTTTAAAATATATTCCCTAACATATTTAAGTTCTATAACAGCAGTTTTCATATTGCAGCAGTGCATTCCAGTCTGTTTCCAATCATTTGCATGCCATATTATATAGTCAAACTTATTTGCTTCATCTGTTTATTCCTCTTCTAGGCAAAAAAAAAGCTGGTTATCTCTTTTTTTTACTTATATCCCTCATAGGCACTGATTTCCCTTCAAATTGTAGCACATCTAGCAAATGCTTTAACATATCACCTGTTCATTCACAAGGCTTTATTCTTGCTTCCTTCAAATAGCCTCAGCCAGCTAATCAGGCAAACATTACCCATTATATTTTACTTAGACTACATGCCAGATATCTCACTCATGCTCAGCCAGACATCTACTCCCTTTTAGCACTTTTCTTTCCCTACTTGTTCACCTTGTATTTTACTTCTAATGTCTTTTGATATCCACCCCTAACATTCACTGTCCGCCTTGCATCCTTGCTTAACATAGTCATTACACCACCAATGCACAGTATTCGTCTTCAATGATAATAGTTTAATTCCACATTAAAGCTCAGTCAATTGTCCATCTTATATTCTGCATCTACCCTTAAAAACATAGACAAACATGTTCTATTTACTTTAGCTTTCAGACTGCTAAATGTTCCAGCTTGACAACGTTCTTCTCCGCATCCATAACTTACTGACCTCCCTAAAGGAGCAAATGAAACATCGGTATCTGGTCATTACTATGCTCAACCATTTGTCACCTTTTTTCAACTCAGTGGGCAGCTTCTAATTCCCTAATTATCACAGATGGATAAACAGAGCTTCTATACGTTTTCACTTCATAACATTGCAGCTTAGTTCATCGACTCTGAAAATGGTGAGACAAAAACATCATAACTACAGAAGCACAAAGCCCTGGAACATTGTCTTTCTTCTCCAGAAAAGTAACCACTTGGCCACCATGGTGAACTTTGCCCTTTCTCCACTGCAGTGTGATCTCGGAGTTGTATATTTAATTGGGGGGGGGGGGTGGTTGTAATGTGGTTTTTTCACTGGTGGCCAAGTGGTTACTTTCCCGGAGAGGAAAGACAATGTTCTGGGACTTAATGCTTCTGTAGTTAAAACATTTTTGTCTTGCTGTTTTCAGAGTCAACAAAAAGGATTGTGATGTTATGAAGGTAAACCTTCCTATATTGCTTTTAACATCGTGCAATAATATAGTACTGTTGAAGCAAATGCTAAATAAACATAAGGAGCCCCAAACATTCTCTAACAAGCCATTATATCTTTTATTCCCCTAAACCCATTCTGCTCTTTCAAAAATTATAGCTACTGATATATTATTTTGCATTATTAATACCTAAATACACACTATGCTTTTAATAATACATTTTTTTCTTTATTGTAAAACATTTTCAGACAAACTTAGCTTCTGACTTTACATTAACTGTAGTATTTACAGTATGTTCAGCAAATTAACATTTGTCACCTCATCATCTTAAATAAACAAGTCACAAAGAAGGGCATTTTTGCTTCACATTTCAATGGTCTCTTTCCTTGTAAAACAACTATCCTTTCAAACATATCACTCAATTTTTATTATGCCTTTCAAGTGCCTTGCTAAACATTACCATGTACAGTAGTGAACTGCAAACAATCAATTTCAAAAGCAAAATAAAACTTTAATTTACAAATTTACTAATTGTTTATGAGTACTAAATATGTCGTCTTGTGTTACGTCATTTTTTAATATGAACTATATTTAGCTTCCCTACTACATACACCATGTTTTTTTTAAACCCCTTTATTGAATTATCACTTGTGACATAGACAAATTTACATTTATACAAAAGTAATCAAACTGCATTAAGAAATTAACAAATGTTATACTTCACATATATTGCTATATATCATATAATCTTAGCAACACTGCATAAATTATTCAACTGAATACACATGGTTAAGCTTCCCCAAATACTGTTCCTTCAAATAAAGGAAGAACAAAAATGTGTCTTCCTTTGGAAGATTAACCATATAACACCATAACCCCATTTCATTAATATTATGCATCGATAAAGCCATTGGTTAATCCAATGGTGAAGACACAAAGTGCCTGTCCATGATGATGATGACCTGGGTTCAAGAAGACTCTGAATTTGCTTGTGAGAATTGGCTGGTGGAAGTTCCTGGCAATCTGTTCCCATAACTCTGCCTTGTCGATGGTTTGTGTAATTCTCCGTAGGGGTTGTCATAAGTCACTCAGTGTCAGTCATACCTCTCAACCTCTTAGCACAAGAAATCTGGACAAAGCCTGACAAAATGGGGGGGGACAAAAGTCCAAAAAATAGGTACATATTTTAAATATTGGTCTTATAAACTTAGAAAGTTGCAAGAATACCATTTTGCAGCGGGTGCTGCTGTTGTAAATAAAGCGATTCCCTCCGTCACACTCAAGTTCCCTTTCCATTCGTCATCTTTTTCTTGTCTGGATGTGGCAGTCCTTTTAAATCATTTTCTATTTGTTCCACTTTTATCTGTCAGTTTTACTGGTGTCTCATTTATTATTTCATTTGTCTCATTATATATTCCCTGGTGGTCCAGTGGTTAGGCTTTGTGGGGGGGGGGGGGGCAAGTTGCCCTATAAACATACTCTGAGGTCACACAACAGTGGAGAAAAGGGAAAACTCCATTGTCACTATAATGTGTTTTGTCACAATGTCTCCAAGCTATTGGCAGCTGAAGAAATGGCTGTGACTAGATTGACTGCATCCTGTATTTACCGGGGCTTTCCATACCTGTTCAGCAATGCAATAATCAAGAAGTCTTTAGAAAACCAGTCCATTACACCATATTTCATTGCCCTCCAAAATGCCTTTGAACCTCAGGTTATTTTTATGTGCTTTATCCTGTCATTCAGTTAAAGGCAGCTTAATTTGATAAAGCTGCTCAACTATCCATGTGGCCTTTACCTGGATTTTTACCATCTGCTACCTAACTGGCTTCCTCACCTCCTCTTGGTCTTATATATATTTAGCATCCTCATCAGCAGCTATTTCAGTCCTTATCATGCACATAACAGACATTCACATCAAATTCCAGAGCTTGATTTATATTTATGATATAATCCTTTCAAATGTCATAAATCATATGTATGCTAGGAAGAAATTCTTTATAATGGTGTCTTGACCCAAGATCTAACATTGAGAAATACTCTTGCACTATTAAATTCAGTTATTTTGTTACTGACCACTGGACCTGGGTGTATTTTGATCAAAACTGTGTCTTCAGTCCTCATGTCAACACATTGTTTCACTTCAGAAGATTTTAGTCTTGGGTGGCATCATTACATGTAAAGCCCATGGAAATACATTGGAATTTTCTCTATAATGTGCATCTCTAAGAACATTTTCAATTTTTTTCTTTACCTTGTCTTGGAAGTAGAAGAGGATCTTTGGTCATGGCTGTGCTGCAGAGGTCACTTTATAGTCTATATAGAGCTTTATGTGCTGTTCTTTACATTTTTCAGTGACTACAAGGTTTGAAATGTTGGCACCTGCTAGAGCAAGTCTCAAAACATGGAGACTGAATGGCTAAAAGAATATAGGTTCATAGGTTGGTACTAGGCTATCGGCCCTAGGGCTTATACAAGCCTAGCCATAAAAATTCCCTGGATATTTCTTCCCACAATATTTACTTCCCTGGACCCCTGTCTAGCAGGGCAACTGACATGATTCCCCAGGGTGAATTTCCTATCTCCCATTCAATCGTCAAGGTTCCTTTTGAAGAGGGCCAAGGAGGAGCTCTGCTTGTCATGTATGGGCAGTCTAGTCCAGAGTATGGGGAGTCTCTGGGTCAGGAAACTATCCCTCCAGCATGTTTTGTTTATTGTGATGACAAGGTTTAGATCCCTGGAGTATGTGGCTCTGAGGGATTGGGATTTCTTTAAGTGGAGCATGTCCAACAGCTCAGGGTTTGACATGGCCTTGTATGTTAAGCAGAGATTGTCTCTGAGTAGATGATATGCCACAGAGTATAGCTGGAGTTTTTTTAGATGGTCAGCATAGGGCATCTGCTTTAGGCTGTGATTCTTTTAGTGAGGTATTTCTGCGACCTTTCCAGCTGTTGCAGATGTCTTGTGAGGTACATACCAAATGGGGCATTGTACTCTATAATGGGTCTGAGAGAATGAGTACAGTGGGACAATGACCTCTTTTTTTTGGATGACATATATAGGGGTTTATTTCACATAACTGAAAACTCAAAATACTGCATTTCATTCAACTGAGACCACAATACCTAATTTTCAAAATATTGAAAACTCATTTGACTAAGTCTTATTATACTGAAAGCTTACAATGCTAAATTTCAAAACACTGAATTTTTACTGACAAATACTGAATACTGAATGTTGAGCGTGCAACATTGTGTACATTAATCTTTTAAACTACATCCAGTTTCTGATTTTCTTTCACACTACTTTTTTGTTCCATTTGCTGTGGATGAGTTTTTGGGCACTTAGGGTTGGACCTTACTAATTTCTGTTTTTTTTTTTGGGGGGGGGGTCTTTTTGTTTTGAGGTTTCTCCTGGTTTGCTTAATAGATTCCCTAGTTACGTTGTATAAAATCAGTGTGATGCTTAGGGACTTGGCTGAATAATAACTCAGTATGGCAGAGCATTTTCCTTCCATTATATTGAAAAGTGCTATTTTCCTATTTTCATGTACTTTAATTTCTATTGTAAGACACCCCTTCAGAGGCAGTGACTTCAGCAACTGATATGCATATACATCTGCTGCAGCATTGGATGTGGCTGTATGTTAAAATAATCACTCTCCGACAAATTATCCGATGCTCTTGGGTCAACAGTTATCTTAATCTTCTGGTTCTGAAACTTTACCTCCGATTCTGACTTATTTGTTAACCCAGCATACGTTTTAAAGTTACATATTCATGTATGCTGTTACTTGTCATGTTCCACAACGTCTCTTTGAGTTTTCCTGTATTTGCTTTCATTGGCAATCCACTAAGCACAGAAGAGGTTATCAGGGAGATGGGGACCCAGGTTGACAGTGGCCTTTCTTTTGACACTCACGTTGCTAAAGTGGTTAGAAAGACCTTCTACATTGCCCACCTGATCATGAAGGGATTCACATCCAGATCTAGTGAGGTCATTGTTCCCCTGTACTCTTCACTTATCAGACCAATGATTGAGCACAATGCCCCATTCGGGATGTATCTCACCCAACATCTGCAGCAATTGGAGAGACCCCAAAAGTTTCTCACCAAAAGGATAAAGGGACTCCAAAATCTGTCATATGCTGCCAGATTGAAGAAACTCCAGCTCTATTCAGTTGCATACCGTCTGCTCAGAGGTGACATGTGCCTGACATACAAGGCCATGTCCAGCCCGGAATTAATGGACATGCTCCACCTCAAAAAATCCAAATCCACCAAAACCACTAGAGCAAGCGACTTAAACCTTAGCATGGATATAAATAGGACATGCTGGAGGGATAGATTTATCACTCAGAGACTCCCTATTCTGTGGAATAGAGTCCCGGTCCATGTGAGGCAGAGCACCTTGCTGGCTCTGTTCAAGAGAAATCTTGACCTGTGGATGGGAGATCATAGGTTTACCCCGGGAATCATCTCTGTGTCACTGCTGGACAGAGGCACAACAAACTAATGGGTACAGTATTTTTTCATATAAGGGGTGGCGTAAGCCACAAAAATTCGGGCTAGGCTTATAAATGCCTTGGGGCAGATAGCCTAGTATAAACCTATGAACCTATGAACCTATACGTTTGGCATCACTGGACCATTTACACTGCCATAATTGTTCTGTGCACCCTGTTACCTAGCAGTAGCCACTTTTGTTCTGCAACCTTTGCAAATATAGTTCCATATTTTACACTTCAGAAATATCACTTCACAAGTATCTTTCAAAAGTATGGACACTGCCCACTGTATGAATATCTACCCACTCTACACTATTGTGAATTTATTTCAATACTGTATGCAGCATTCATACATTTTTCTTGCCCTTGTATCATCATTGCTTTTTGCAGTAGTATTCATCTGCTATGTTGTTTTAATAACAGTTTTTGTTTTATTCAACTGTTTTTTTTTTTTTTTTTGCATGCATAGCTGACATTTCTTAGGTTCCAGTGGTGAGATCTGATCCAAGACTTTTCCTCAAACTCTGCCTGATGTACACAAATGGACTGTTTCTGTCTTTATTTCTTTGTCAGCATATTTGAATTCACAGTTTAATGTTGAAATGCCTAAATGTAGTGTATTGCCTAGCTACTGAGTCATGCTCCCCATGAGTTCTACTTTTTGTCTTCTAGATTTCAAATTGAACAGCATTTGTTGGTCTAAATAACAGGTTATCTTCTGAACAACTTCTTGGGGTCTAAGATATTATTCTGCCAGCATTTCATATTTGTAAAATATCAGTTCTACTGTGTTACCTCAAATCACAGCCCACGCAAAACATTATGGAACCATTTCCTAAATGTATTAATGCTGACAATGTCAGTCATGCTGTGGTATTAATCATAACATTATTGCTAGTTGTGTAGGGTCCAGTGTTCCAAGCAGGCCACATCAATTTGTTTGTGTGTCATTGCAGCTTAATCACAGTACTAAAATTGGCATTTTCAGTGTCATAATTCAGCCCATTAAATATGAGAAAATCATTCCATCTAAAAAGGAAATGCAAAACTCTGTCTTATTTAGAGTAAAAGATCTTTGCACATTTAATGTACCTTCTGACTTGATGCTATTTTCATTTGTGACCAGCGGCCTGCAATCAGGATATCTCACTCCATTATCTGACTACTGGTAGATAGTAACCAGTTAAATACACAAATGTTAGAAATGTTTACTATCAAAATGTGGAAAATCAAAATGATTTTCCACTTTTTGATCAAATTTATTATCTGATTCGGAAATACAGAATTACCAAAATGTCAGAAATGGTAATCACGGAATCGACATTTGAACACCAGAAGTTCCAATGTCGAAATTCTAAGTTACTAGTAATGTTTTTGGGGCTGCTTCCCCACACCCCCTGAATATTATATATTCCAGCTCCAAGATCACACTACAATGAGGAAAAGGGTAAATTTCCCGATCCCCATTGTAGCGCAATCTGTTATCAGAATGTCGATCCCATATTAGTGAATGCACACAACCATTTGCTAATGAGGATTCGAACATTTCAGGATTGGGATTATGGGAACTGGAAAACTCACATCTAACCATCCTAGTTTCACGTAAGTGCCCTTCCACATTTTGATAGCAAACCTTAGAAACATCACTACTCAAAGGAAAAATAGTTTCATGCAAACATACAGTGCCCACAAAGAGAAAAAAGTACCTATATTGGCGGTAAGCCCATCAGATTGTTTGCACATCATAATTATATACAGTTCAACATGAAGTTACAACTAATGAATGTTGGTTTTATGATGTATTTTATTGGTAATTACTAGGCTAATAATCCCAGAGGGCCTTTTTAAGGCTAGCCATGCTTCCCTAAGTGAGAATCAAACCCTATGCTTTGTGCCCAGGAGGTAAACATTTTAACCATTAAGTCAATTCAAAACCCTTGAATTTATTCCATCTTTATTGTGCTTTAATATGTATAGTGTAAAGCAGTGCTACAGTTAGTGTGTACAGGCTGAATGGATGTAACAGCACAGTGGCATGAGCTCAAACAGCACAGTAATGTATAGTTACAGTGATGCAATATTATTACACTGTGGAGTGCTTTAGTACTTATTGCATAAAAAACAATCATAAATGCAAAAGCCAGCAGTTCTGAATAGGAATAAGGCACATTCAATGAAGCTGCAAAACAAATACTACGAAAAAAAAAAAAACTTTATTATACAACACTTGGCTTAGGGCGGCCACGGTGGTGCAGCAGTTAGCGTTGCCATCTCAGAGCAGGAGGTTATCTGGTTCGATTCTCGGCTGGAGTGCCTTCTGTGTGGAGTCTGCATGTCCTCCCTGTGGTCGCGTGGGTTTCCTCCAGCTGCTCCAGTTTCCTCCCACATCCCAAAGACATACTGTAGGTGGATCGGGCACTCTAAATTGGCCCTAGGCATGAGTGTGTGTGTGTGTGTCTGTGCCTTCCGTGGAAGGTTGGGCGTTGGGCTGGCAACTCAACATCATAAAAACTCTGCTGCCAATCATGAGTGGACAGGTGATCCACTGTGGCGACCCCTAACCGGGAAAAGAAGAGGAAGAAGAAGATACAACACTTGGCTTAGTCCATTTGACTACATGGGACATCATCAGAACATATTGCATAAAATAGCAATATTATTAGTGCATGTTAGACAAATGTGTATGATGGAATAATGCATGCTTGTTACAATATGTGCTGCACAAAGCAATTCCATTGCCAGAGTAAGTTTAAAGCAAATTTTTATGCATGCACCTGGAAATCTACAGTTCTCATTGGTTATGCTTTCATTTTTAGGTTTACCTTTGAAAGGCTGAAAATCAGCCTACTGAACGGCCCTTTGTCCGAACCGGAATGAAGAAAATCGTCATTCCGATTTGCACCGAAGTTCAAAAATCAGCAAATCGAAAACCAGATTCCAGCCGCCCTGCACCCACCCCACACACACACACACACACACCCTACTTTATTATTCTAACTCTGAGGTCGCACTACAGTGGGGAAAGGGTCCTGTTCCCAATCCCCACTATAGTGCACCTCACACCAAAAATGCCGAATCTGCAATGAGCGAATGTTACTGTGCATTCGCTCATTGCACATTTGATGCATTCTGTTTTCGGCTTTCCAAAAACTTGAAAAAGTCCTTTCGGACTTTTGTATTTTATTCATGTGCATTACTCACATGTAAAGGTAAACCCATTTTTATTATGAACATCTCTGCATTCTTCAAAGCAGAGTTGCTGGCAGTGTTTATTGGCCAAATACGTATCATGGACTAACAGTATATTCCTTAAAATATGTGCTGCATAAAGCAATGCTACTGTCAAAATAATATTAAAACACATTGCCAGACCCATCCTTGGAAGTCTATGTTTATGCATCCATTCTGCATTCATTGCTGCTGTGCAAACCTGGGTGTTCTGTAAATCAGTGATACTGTTAGTGTGTGCAAATGGGTATAATAGAATAGCAATGCATTCTTTGTAATATGTGCTTGCAAAAACAGCAACCTGTATTTTTTATATTTCACTGCACAAATAGAAATCACTCAATAACCTTATGTTGCTTTAATATGTAATATGCAATGATTTCACCAAGGTACTTTAATGTTGAAATGCAATTAAATAAACAAGTAAACTTAAGTGAAATCACCACCACATTTTTTGAGAACTATAATAACTAATGAATAAAAATAAACAGATACATACAGTATTTGGCATGCTGTGCAATTTTGTGATAAGTATAAGGTGCTGACATGACTAAGATAATGCACATTGCAACTAAGATAAATGCTATACTGTCATACCCTCTATAAACAAAAAAGAATTGCAATAGCTTCTTTGTAGTGCAGACCTACAGTACACATTCAAGATTTGTCAGGATCTATGATTTCACAGTTCTTAGCTGAATGCCTCAGTCTAAATTTGGAATTCATAGATCTGTAGTTTATAGTACAGTGCAAATTAGTATGGGAAGTGGCAACACGCAAGTATGTGATTCTAAGACACAGACAGCACAGTTGCACTGACAGCAAAACAGTGTAGTATGCAGCATATGCTAATAAGTACATAATAACATGGAAATGAGGAACTCCATGCAAATGAGACACATGGTGTATGCAAATGACACCTTCTAAAATGGCTAACAGCTTCAGAAACATACAATCCAAGTATGCTACATTATGGGGTACACCAGTTTTTACACCATGATTCAAGCTGTACATGACAGGAAGTGTGCCCATATTTGCAAAGGTGGTAGATCATCATCACATATTATCCACAGCCATCAGTACCAATGTTTGCAGTGCTGCATGTTTTGGCCATCTGCAACAACTTAGAAGGCAAAGATAGCACCTGAAATATGACTAGGCCTCAGGCCAGCAGACTTTGGAACATTTCTGTGTAGACAATGAGACAATAAGGGGCATAGTATAGAACTCTGTCAATCACAAACATAATCGAGGGGAAATACATAGTATGATCATCTCTCTGGATACTAAGGTATGTCTGGCTTTAACCATCTTAATGACAGAGACCTTTTTAGTGACCTGCTAGAGATACATTAGGAATCTCACGGGAGTTAGCCTTGCAAATCCTAAACCAGTTCCTCTCTATTATCATATAATACATGTAATAACATTTCTGGTTCTTTGGGACTACAGAGGGGGTAACCAGCACCATGCTGGTATTTTGTAAAATAGCCTAATTTCCTGAAAACCTGAGAATCAATGGCAGCATACATTTTGTTATCAAGGCTTCACCAGATCCAGGTGGACTGCAAGACATCAACATGAAGGTCTTCCACTCCCTGAATTACCAAATAGTCTATAATGCCCAGATGATTGCTTATACTGTGTCCGTATCTCACCTAGGCAGTTCCCATGATTCACACATTTCATAGGTTCATGGGTGTCTACTAGGCTAATGGCACAAGAACCTTTACAGGCCTAGCCAATAATACCCAGGCTATGACAACATTCTATCTTAATTCTCCAGATATGGGATAGAGTAGTATTATGGTAGCATGTCTATGGGTGTTGAAACTCTGAGTCATTTTACAGACTGCTTCAGTCCATACTGGGCATGGGCAGTACCCCAGGAGTGCATTTACAGTTCCCCAATCCATTTATACAAATTCTTATTGAAAAGAGTGAAGGTAGGTTTTGTTTGATAAAGAGAGGAAGCTTATATAATAGACGAGGTAGCCTTTGGGATATGAATCTGTTTCTACAGCAAGTTCTGTTAGAGTCACAAATAAGGTTTAGGTCTATGGAATGCATAACCCTTGTATAATTTGTCTTGTGAAAATGTAAAATTCTCATCTGGACTGGATAAAAGAATGCCATGAAGGTCAGGCATAAGTCCCTACTCAATAAACAATATGAAATGGAGAAAAGGGATATGGTCTTTAATCAGTCTACATAAGACATGAGTCTTACACTTTGTATTTTTTAGTGTGCCTGATGAGGGCCAAGCACAATGGCACTATGACTTCCTTTGATCTTGATGCCATGTCTTTAATTATAAGTTGAGCTACACAGAAGGATTTCTTCACTACTGTAGCTACCTGGTGGTCAAAGCTTAGATTACTGTTTATCAGTGTTCCTAGGTTCCTCACCACTGGGTCTACTTTTCATAGGTTCATAGGTGTGTACTAGGCTAATGGACCTAGATCCTTTACAAGCCTAGCCCATAGAAGTGCCCTGACATCATGCCGCCTGATATTACTTCCCAGTGCTTTTATCAAATAGAGCCACTGGAGTAATCCCCCGGGTGAACTTTCTATTACCCTTCCACTCATCAAGATTTCTCTTGAAGAGGGACAGCAAAGTGATCTGCTTGACATGTATGGGAAGTCTATTACAGAGCATGGACAGTCTCTGGGTTATGAACCTGTCCCTCCAGCATATTCTGTTGATTGTGGTAATGAGGTTGAGGTCTCTGGAGTATGTGGTGCGGAGGGATTGGGATTTCTTAAGACATGGCTTTGTAAGTCAAGCAGAGATCGCCTCTAAGTAGACGATATGAAACAGAGAGTAGCTGGAGTCTCTTGAGTCTGCCCGTGTAGGACATATGTTTAATGCCTAGGATCCTCTTCATGATGTACTTCTGTGGCCTCTACAGCTGTTGCAGGTATCTAGTGAGGTACATGCCAAATGGGGCATTATACTCGATGACTGGCCTAATGTAGGAAGAGTAGAGTGAGAGAGAGAGAGATGATGACCTCTTTCTTCCTGGATGCAAAACCCTTGGTAATGAGATGTGCCACATAGAAGGACTTTCTGACCACAATGGCAATGTGGTGGTCGAAGGAGAGGTTGCTGTCAACCTGTGTCCCCAGATCTCTTATAATGCCTTCAGTGTTCACTGGGCTCCCATCAATGTGGTAATTAGTGGGAACTGAGTTTTTACCAAAGGGTATGATGACACATTTTTTGGCATTAAACTTAAGGCCATGGTTTCAACACCAGTCATTGGTCTCAGTGAGGCCTTTCTGTAGGATGTCTGCATCACTTGGGGAGTTAATAATGGCTCCCAGCTTGCAGCCATTTTCAAACTTAGTCAGCCAGAGTCTCTCCATGTTGGCCTGGATTTCTGAGAAGTAGATGCCAAACAGGACGAATCCCATTGGGACTCCACTTGTGACTGGTCGGCAGTCTGACTTGGAGTCTACTAATTTCCCACTGTGTGTTCTATCTGTGAACCAATTTGCAACCCACCTAGTGATATAGAGGTTAATGCCTAGTTTGGTGAGTTTATCAGTATTTCCCAAATGAGGAATGGTATCAAAGGCCTTGGCCAGATTGAGGTAAGCTGTATGCACTGCCTTACCTTCATCCACAGCCCTGGTGACTGACTCAAAGAAGTCAACCAGGTTGAACAGACATGATTTCCCTTCACAAAGCCAAATTGCATGGGGTCTAGAGTTTGGAGATTTCCTTTATCTTTGTTAATCAGGTCCGTGATGATGCTCTCCATAGCTTTGCATATCAGACTCATCAGGTTAATGGGGCAATAATTCCCAGGGTCTGTAGTTGCTCCCCCTTTATGGAGAGGGATGACTGTAGCAGTGCTCCATTTGGTAGGGACAAAGCCTGAGGTGAGGCTGTGACTGAACAGGGCACACAGATGTGATGCCAGTTCGCTTTGTAGTTCACATAGCACACAGCCAGAGATATTATCGGGTCTCATGGAAGCTGTATTCTTGGCCTTGGACAATGCAACTTTAACCTGTGCTGCAGTAATGCTGAATGCCTGGCATTCTTCTAGTATTGTGACTGGTCCTTTGGGGTGGAGAGAGGGGTAATGTTGGCACTGAATCTGTCAGCCAGTATGTTGGCAATATCTGCTGGCTCAGAAGATGAGGTACCATTGTGCAGAAACTCAGAGCAAATCTGGGTATTGCTGTGGAGGTTCTTGTAATAGCTATAGAAAGCTTTGTGATTGTTTTTAGTGTCTGCCATGATTCTGCCTTCACAGATGGCTTTAGAGGATTTGATGAGGGATCCCAACTTTTTGTTGAGGCTAATAAGGGAGTTTTTCATAGGTTCATAGGTTCATAGGTTCATACTAGGCTATCTGCCCAAGGGCATTTATAAGCCTAGCCCATAGTTATGTGGCTTTCGCCACCCCTTTAGTTTGAATAAAAACTATGCCTATCATTTTGCTGTGCCTCTGTCAAGCAGTGACGCTGAAGTAATCCCTGGGGTATATCTGCAATCTCCCATCCATTGGTCAAGATTCCTCTTGAACAAGACCAGAGAGGTGCTCTGCCTCACATGTACCGGGATTTTGTTCCACAGCATAGGGAGTCTCTGGGTGATGAATCTGTCCCTCCAGCACGTTCTATTTATAACCGTGTCAAGGTTTAAGTCTCCGCCCTTGTGGTTCTGAGGGATCTAGATTTTTGAGGTGAAGCATATTCATCAAATCTGGGTTTGACATGGCCTTATATGTCAGGCACAGGTCACCTCTGAGCAAGCGGTATGAGACTGAATAGAGCTGGAGTTCTTTCAGTCGGGCAGCATAAGACATATTTTTGAGACCCTTTATCCTTTTGGTGAGGAACTTTTGGGGCCTTTCAAGCTGCAGCAGGTGTCTGGTCAGATACATTCGAACGGGCATTGTACTCAATCATAGGTCTAATAAGTGATGAGTACAGGGGACGATGACCTCCCTTGATCTAGATGTGAATCCCTTCATGATCAGGTGGGTGATATAGAAGGTTTTCCTAACTACTTTAGCAACATGAGTGTCAAACGAAGGCTACTGTCAACCTGGGTCCCCAGATCTCTGATGACTTTTTCTGTGCTCAGTGGATTGCCACCTATATGGTAGCTAGGGGTAGCCTTGTTTTTCCCAAAGGGTATGACTATGCATTTTTTGGCGTTTAACTTCAGGCCATGGCTCTGGCACCAGTTATCCATTTCTGTGAGGCCCTTCTGGAGGATATCTGTGTCAGATGTGTTTTCGACTATGGCGCCCAGTTTGCAGTCATCTGCAAACTTTGTCAGCCATAACCCTCCTGTGTTTGCTTGTACTTCAGAAAAGTAGATGCCGAACAAGAGTGGACCCAGGACTGAGCCCTGTGGGACACCACTTGTGACAGGCTTTGAGTCTGACATGGCTCCAGTCTTGGGACTTCACTTTTTTCTGCAACAGTTTCTTCCTTCTGTTGTAGAGTTTATTAATGGCAGGGGACCACCAGATCAGCTTCCTTTTTTGGAGGAGAGCATCTTGGTTCTGTTGGATATGGTTAGTTCAATGCATTTATGTACATGTTCGTACAGTATATCGGTGTATGATTCAGCAGTCATGCAGCTATTTTCCACTGGCATGGATTTAGGGGTCTGCTATCAATATTATAATTTGCAGGGATATCTGATTTACTAAATGGCATGATTACTGATTTTTAGCATTTAGTCTCAGGCCATTGTTTTGGCATCAGTCATTTGTTATTTTTAGGCTTGTCTGTAGGAAGTCAACATCATTTGGGGACTCAATGATTGTTTCCAGATTACAGTCATCAGCAAACTTGGTGAGCCAGAGGCCACCAATATTGGCCTTCACCTCAGAGAAGTATATACCAAAGAAGAGGGGTCACAACACTGAGTCCTGTGGGACACTGCTAGTAACAGGTTTCTTATCAGAAGTGGAGTTAGATATCCGGATAACATGTGTCTTGTCAGTGAGCCAGTTGTATATCCACCTGATGATGTAGGGGTTTATGCTCAGCTCAATAAATCCATCAATGATCCCTGTGTGGGGTTTGTGTCTCAGGCCATTGTTTTGGCATCAGTCATTTGTTATTTTTAGGCTTGTCTGTAGGAAGTCAACATCATTTGGGGACTCAATGATTGTTTCCAGATTACAGTCATCAGCAAACTTGGTGAGCCAGAGGCCACCAATATTGGCCTTCACCTCAGAGAAGTATATACCAAAGAAGAGGGGTCACAACACTGAGTCCTGTGGGACACTGCTAGTAACAGGTTTCTTATCAGAAGTGGAGTCAGATATCCGGATAACATGTGTCTTGTCAGTGAGCCAGTTGTATATCCACCTGATGATGTAGGGGTTTATGCTCAGCTCAATAAATCCATCAATGATCCCTGTGTGGGGTTTGTGTCAAATGTTTTGGCCAGGTCAGGAGAAGTAGTGTGCACCATTTTACACACATACCCTCATCCATGACCCTGGTGACTTTCTTGAAGCCCATCAGACTGAGCAGGCAAAACCTCCATTTGACAAAGCCAAATTAGGACTGGTACAGTTTTTGGAGAGTTTCTTTGTTGTTATTGATCAGGTCCATGATACTTTTCTCCATGGCCCTGCAGAGAAGACTGGTCAAGCTTATGGGTTAGTAGTTTCCTAGGTCAGTTGATGGGCCCCAACTTGTGCAAAGGGATGACAGTTGCAGTTCTCCATTCCTCTGAGGCAAAGCCCATCTGGAGGCTGTGGTTAAAGAGCATTTCTAGTGGGATTGATAGATTCTGTTTTAAGCTATTTAAGAAGCATTCTGTAATGTTGTAAGGACCCATGAAAGCTGTGGTTTTGGTATTAGCAATTATAGTCAGCATCTGTTCCCTCATAATAACTGGGTGGGGGTTGAACTAAACTTGTCGGCCAGCAGGTTTGCTATAGTTTCAGGCTGGGTTTAAGTGTTGCCGTTCATGATTAACTCGGTACATTGCTGAGCATTTCCCCTGAGGTTATGAACATAATTTAAAAGAAGTCTTATACTTATCTTTCACCTGCAAGGTTATCATTGCCTCGTAGTTTGCTGTGGCAGATTTGACTAGCTCTCTAATTTGTTTTTTGTTTTCAGTTTGGTGAGCATCTTTTGCACTGCTTTGTCTGTGCCTTTTTGGCTTTGCAGAGGATTTTTTTTCCTTTAATTGAATAGCCTGTTTATGCTAGGGGTCCACAAGGGTGATTTATTTTGGACAGTAAAGATATGTTTGAACTGGACAGGTACTGCAGTACCCTCCCCATGTTCACGACTACAAGTCTAGAATATTTATAGCTCTAGTTGGGAAGCTAACTAGTTACTACAGCATGTTTGCATTGACGAAGTCCAAAAACCTCTGAGCAACTGAATTTTCTTTCATATAAGTCATCCATAAGTATGGTTTTAGGCTAAATGTTAAGAGAGTTAAGTAGCTTTATGTAGGAGGTGTGATTTTCCAGATCATGTTAGGGGATCTATAGCTACCAAGGATATGATAGGGGGGTTGCACCTATGGTTAATTTGGCATGGAGCAGCTCAAGCAAGGCATGTTATTGGACCAGTCTAGCACTGTACTTGTCCTTTATGAACACTGAGACACCTCATCCCTTTGTCTTATCCTGCGTTGAGGGGGATTGAAATGTGTGAAAGACATTGTAACCTATGATAGCTGGAGTGCTTTCTATAGTTCTGAACCATGTTTGTGTGGCTGCACATATGCCTGCATTCTCCAGGGTGAGGAGTGCTTCCAGGAAAGCATTTTTTCATTTAAACTCCTGATTTTTGTTATGTTGAAGCGTTTAACAACTTGGCGTGCTCTAAAAAAGGCACTACGGGGATAGATAAACGTTTTGCCAGTATCTGGAAGCCAAGAGTTAGCAAGTGCAACCATCTCTTGTAAAGCAACATGGTTTGTCGATCATGTCTTTCCAAGCTGACAGATATTGGATCCCTTGTTGTGACACAAGAAACTAAGCCAATTGTTGAAATCAGTCATTTTTTGCTGGTATTGTAACATCATCATTGCTGAAAGTAGAATGCTATTCAAGGCTAGATTCATATCCACCTAGAGTGCATGTTCAGAGAGCTCCATCGTGTCTCTCTTTGCTGCCTACTGCATTTACTGCATGTAGTCCAGTGAGGTACATCTTAGGTCATTTGCACTCTTATGGACTATGACCATGTCATAGTGGCACTAGTGGTTTAAAGACCTAAGTGCATACATGGTCTGGTGGAACCTGGCACCAGATGGACAGGTCACTGTCATCTTCTCTGGTGTGTTGCTTTATGGACTTGGAAGTGGGGTTGCTGTGATTTTCAGAATTATGTGTTGTGTGGCGTGCTATCTTTTTTGAGAGTGCACAGGGCCACTGAGAGATGCTTTTAGGAGGTCTTGAAGGTCTGAGGAAATTACAAGTGAGTACCTCCACATATAGGTTCATAGGTTGGTACTAGGCTATCGGCCCTAGGGTCTATACAAGCCTAGCCATAACAATTGCCTGGATATTTCTTCCCGCAATATTTACTTCTCTGGACCCCTGTCTAGCAGGGCAACTGACATAATCCCTGGGGTGAATTTCCTATCTCCCATCCAATCATCAAGGCTCCTTTTCAAGAGGGCCAAGGAAGCGCTCTGCTTGACATGTATGAGCAGTCTATTCCAGAGTATGGGGAGTCTCTTGGTCAGGAACCTATCCCTCAAGCATGTTTTGCTCATTGTGATGACAAGGTTTAGATCCCTGGAGTGTGTGGCTCTGAGGGATTGGGATTTCTTTAAGTGGAGCATGCCCATTGCTCAGATTTTGACATGGCTTTGTATGTTAAGCAGAGATCGCCTCCGAGTAGACGATATGCCACAGAGTATAGCTGGAGTTTTTTTTTAGACGGTCAGCATATGCCATCTGCTTTAGGCCTGTGATTCTTTTAGTGAGGTATTTCTGTGGCGTTTCTAGCTGTTGCAGATGTCTTGTGAGGTACATACCAAATGGGGTATTATACTCTATAATGGGTCTAATGAGGGATGAGTACAGTGGGACAATGACCTCTTTTTTCTGGATCTATGTGTTTGTTCATTAGTGTTGGTAGTGAGTGTTTTGAGTGTAACACTAACAACCTGGTTTGCATTTTTCATGTGTGCATGTGAGAGCTTTGCCTTCAATGACATTTTGTATCTACATCTTTCACACACTCTGTTCTAAAATTAAATAGTTGTCAGTGGACATGAGGCAATTACTACACTACTTCAGAATGCCCATAGCTAGCAGGTCAGACACAGAGATGACAGAGAAGTGCCTATCCATTATGCCAGATTCTTAGTAGATCAGAAGGAGTAGGGGAGAGTCACTTGAAGGTCTAATTGAGTGTTTAGTAGGATACTATTAGATGACCTGCTGTGGTACTGCCCTCTGCAAACACTATCATCTCTTTGAACAGCTGTGCATGTCTGGGCTAAATCAGAGGTTCCTGTGGGGGGATTTTACAAAGGGTGAATTGACCGGTAGGTAAACACACACACACACACACACACACACACACACACACACACACACACACACACACACACACACACACACACACACACCACACACCACACACCACACACCCCACACCACACACCACACACCACACACCACACACACCACACACACACACATCCTAAGCAGACAGGTCTATACCCACAGATACCATGCATGCAAGGAGCAGGTCATCTATAATATGCTGCTTGTGTGCTGAAGATATCAGCGATGCCCTAAAGTCCATAACTGCAGCCCTCTGATGGCACTGTAAAATGGCCTATAATTCATCACCCACAGAAGTGACAAATCTGATTTACTATATATTTAGTCTACTGAAGGGATGTTCTGTTTCCATTATCTATATATGTCAGGTGGGGCACTGCAATATAGTCCGGGTATTAGCAGGAAGGTTTTTGTTGTATGTGGCATGCTGTCTTACATGGCATTGTACTAACCGGTGGAGATGTGGGTGAACTTCTTGTTAGGACCTTCCGTATCAGTTGTGCCAACAGCAGAAGAGTAGGGCAGGACCTCCAGAGAGGAACACAAACCACCAGCACAGCAATGGATGTACCATTGGGAAAGGGGGAGGGGGCTTCTGCTTCACGATTTTATGAATCCTGCGAAGTGTTTAATATGTGAAACATTTGGTGTGCTAAATGTTTGACATTTTCAGTTTGCTATATTGCATCTGCTGCCAGATTCATCTGACCCGATGCTGGAGAGCAGTCCTATAAGCTGTAATCGACAGACTTTGATCTTGGTCTTCAGTGATTCTCATTTAGACATCATTCAGGAATGGCTTGCATGGAATTTTAAAGCTGTTGGCTGTTCTGGAATGCCATTTGGCATTTGTTACCTTGTTATGTCCTGCCATTAATTTTTTCATCGTAATCTGAGTTTTTGTTTTGCACAAGTGCCATTTCGGATATTTCTTGCACAAGTAGTACTGCACCAGGACACACAGTTGGATGTGCCACAATGCACTCACATACACACACACACACAAATGCACACACGCGAAACTGTGTGACTCTGTGAATGCTCCAATCTCTGGAATAGTAAAAATGTTTTAAAAGTCTTTCTCCCTTTTTTTCTAACAATCAATCAAACCACAATGCAGATAAGATGTAATCAAAGGTCCCACCTGCATATCTTACTTGGCACATTTCAGTGGTTCAGTCATCTCTGTTTTTTTTTACCATTGATCAATCCATGATATGACCAGGATGTAATTGCAGGTACCATCAACTTAAATGCAATTTTTAGTGGCTAAAATGCTCAAGCCAAAAACAGAAGAAGCATAAAAAAATTATCAAAGCCAAATGTATTTTAGAACACAGCCAAATCTCCGTGTGTGTGTGTGTGTGTGTGTGTGTGTGTGTGTGTGTGTGTGTGTGTGTGTGTGTGTGTGTGTGTGTGTGTGTGTGTGTGTGTGTGTGTATGTATAACAGAGTAAGACAGAGAATTTCAGAGACCACATTCTGCCTTGGATGGACCTAAGAATGTTGCAGGGAGATGTTACATGCCCATAAGGATGTCTGAAAGCCGCAGACACCAAGATCTGTCTCATCAGCCCTAAGAAGATCCCAAGATGCCTGCTTATAAAACAAACCAGTAATGCCATGCCATTAATGAGAAAATATTTTATCACTTAAGGTAGTTTTTCAAGTAAGGTAAACTTGCTTTTCAAGAGCACTGTCTGGCTGAGTGACACAGTAGGAAAACAGAGGTAGAAATAATCAAATTCTGTTACCTTGACTACATGTAGAATGTCTCTTGCAGTTTAATGAGTTGCCAGATGAATTTTTATTCATGGGACTTTCAAAGGAAGAGAATTTTGCTGTTACTTAAGCCAAGTCTGTTTTTAAAGTGAAAATCTCTTCTATTGTTTATCAAATGTCTCTCTGTGTTTTTGCTGTAAAGTCTGAAATAAGTTTTAAATTAAATATCTCTTTTTACTGAGGCAAAAATGTTTTGTGATATTCTTTTACTTCTGCTGTGCTAACAATGTATCAGGCAATGAAGCCATATGTGCTCCTGTTTATACAGGTTCCACTGGTAGAGATTCCAGTACAAAACATGAACATGACACCAATACCAGCAGGGCACCCATGACTGATGATGATTGCAACATGCAAGTGGCACCATCAGATGGTACACAGGCACTGTTTGCAGCACATCAGTAGGAGGGGGTCACCCTCATCCTCATTTCAGAAGTCCATCTGGAGGTACAGGCTGAGCATACAGCTCTGTCCCCTGCACCACCTTAGTTTGTTTGTCTTTTTGGCTTTTCCCGGTTAGGGATCGCCACAGCAGAACTCCGGTCTGCTAATGACTGGCATTAGATTTTTATGGTGCCGAGTTGCCAGCCTGACGCCCAACCTTCAGCGAAGGCATGCCCATTCACACATGTCTTTCGGAGGCTACTCGACCGTGGGTAGAACATGCATATTCCAGACAGAAGGCACTCCAGCCGAGAATCAAACAGGAGAACCTCTTGCTGTGAGGCAACAACACTACCGCTGTACCACCGCGGCTTTCACCCCCCCCTGCACCACCTTAGTAATGGATGCTAACCCTAACCCTAATGTTGCCCCTTCTCCTAACCCTAACCCTACACCTTAACATCAATAAAACTTTCTAGTAACACTGCCACTACACAAGACAGACACACAAGTATTCACAAACACACACAGATAACATTACATCTGTCTTCTAACCTAACCCTTACCCTAAAATACACAAACTCACACACAAACACACAAAACCCATTCTTCACTCATCCCCTACTCTAACCCTAATTCACATACACATGGTCTTAACCCCCAATCCCATTTTAATGTATTGACATTCCATACCATTCACATATCTACGTTTGGCTATCTATAACACTGACATTAAATCACACCCCTGCAGTTGTTGAACAAATGTACATTCAGTCAAACACAGGGGAACCATATACATACACACACACACACAAAAAAAAAAAATATATATATATATATATATATATATATATATATATATATATATATATATATATATTTATTGACAGATATATTTGAAGACTACTGCAGTATTCCTTTTCAAATGATTTAATTTGCTTCCTTAATTATTTTTCTTTCTTTTATGATCTAATGTTAAACAATGAGACAAAAAACTGTTTACAATCCATAGGCCTTTTTAAAAGTCTTGCCAAAAATAAAAACAGAAAACATTCTCCAATGATTAAGGTTTCATTAATACAGTGCACATACTCCAACATAATTGCTAGAAATTTGAAATTACAATTTTGAAATGAATCCCACAAGTATTAGCACTTCTTGTTATCTCTATTTAAATGCCATTTGGCTGTTAATGGTTATACAAACCAGAGACAGACTAACCAAAATGTGTAAAAGTGAATAATTTTGAAAAGAAATAGTGCAGTGAAACAATGTACAAGCAGTGATAATGGTTGTGTAGTAGTTCAACACAGTACAGGAGCAGAGTGGCAAAGCAGATAACAAGCTACTGTTAATGTATTACATATGTTATATGTATTACATATATTGGGTCTATATTATATTCTCGAAAGCCGTCAACGTTGAATCTGACATTGTCGGCATGAGAATATTGAACTCTCTGAATCTCAAGCGTGTAAAATGGAAATCTCCGTAAGGGGAGATTTCCATTTACTGCAATGTAGTGTGGTCTCAGAGTTGGTATATTTAAGTAGCGGTGGGTGTGAGGGGCACTGAACCCCAAGTGGGGGGTGCAGGGGGACTTGCCCCCCAGCTAAACCCATCAGGGTACTTTTTTCATTTTTTTTTGTCTTTTTATAAAGTCGATGTTGGAAGACATCAACTATATGGCATCAACCATATGTTGTTCGATGTTTTCAAATGTCGATCTTATAATATAGACCCCATATATTGCAGCACTTCTTGTATTATTCTAGAGCGTATACTTACACATTCATAATATTTCTATTATTGTATTGTAAGTATAACGTCACGTAAACCATTCATCTATGCACATTGAAACAGAACTGTGCAAACTTTTTTTATTGGTATTACATATACTTTGCTACTTTTCAGTTATTCCTAAAGCAGTTTTTAATTGCAATATGCACACCACCCAGCTGTACTCATAAAGATGAGCAAAACCATCTACTCACATTAAAATAATAACGGTAAAAGACCGCCATACATTCATCTACTTCCCCAACATACATATTCCTTCAGCATTCAAATATAAAACTGAAAGTGCAGGAACATAATACTATCAAAAATATGCTAACAAACCCACACAGATGGAAATTACCAATAGAAAGAACAGCAATACTTACAAGTTTCTAAAAATATAGCTGTAGTTGTAATACCCATTTGTACTTCAGAACATTGAGGACAAGTTTAGGTTAGATCTTGATAAAATCAGAATCAGCACAATGGTAGGCCTTAATATTTTAAATATGCATTTATTTTATAAAATCAAAGCATGCTTGGTTACAGGTATTACATGATTTGTACATGTGTCATCAGTGGCTCATGCATAACTTGCACTTGTGTCCTCAGTGGCATATACATGACTTGTACTTGTGTCCTTGGTGGCACATACATGACTTGCATCTGTGTCCTCAGTGGCACATGCATGACTTGCATCTGTGTTCTCAGTGGCACATACATGACATGCACTTGTGTCCTCAGTGGTACACACATGACTGAGATTCATGTATGCCTGTTGCTCAGGTGGCCTACTATTGAATACCACTTCCTATAGTTGGTGTAAGTGCAGTGGATGAATGAAATGGTACAGAACCATGTCTTTCCTGGGTGCATGGTGCATTTTCCAGTAGGGTTCCAGCTCTTTCTACATCTACTAATTTTGGGAATCTTCTCCTCAGTGAGTTTGCTCTTTGCAGAATGTGTGCTGCAGGAACTTAAACAAAGAACAGATCAAGGAAATGTGTAGTGTTGACCCATGGGGAACCCTAAAAGTCTTTGAGGTCATGTTGAGTTTGACTTGACTAAACAATTTATTAATAGCAACAGTAATCTCAATAAATGTTGTTCAGTTGTCATCTTCCAGCATATAACACTGGATGTAAACTAATGTATAACTTGATTGATTGCATCTGGGAGTATTAAACAAACTACATTGATCAAAGGACATTATTTCTATTACTAAACACCATACATAATAATAACATACTGAACTGTTTTAATATTGTTTCATTTAGGCAATATTTGTATTTGGTAACAAGCAATACATTTACAAACCTCTGATATGTGCAAAAATGTTTTTCAACAAACATTAACAATCAATAAATTAGCAGTACAAAGTATAAAAATACAACTATGTTATTCAGTTTCAGTAAATGTATTTTTCACACAATTTTTGCACATCCATTTATAATTCAAATACTAAAAAATTAACAACATTCACATTTACAACTCCACACAGCTTCTTAAAACTTTTACAAAAATATTACAGTTTTAAATTAAATAACAACACAAAACATATTAAAAATGATAATCTTTATGAATTTGGTACATAGATTGGAACATAATTAAGAGAAATATCTTGTGAAACAATAATTAAAATCATTTTTGAAACTAAAAATACAAACTGCAATTTCATTAACAGTTACAGTGCCTTTGGATTTCAGAAGGTGCAGAGGTGCAGTGGTTTGTGCTATCACTTCATTGCCAGAGGTTCTTGGTTTGATTCTTGGCTGGGGTAACTTCTGTGCAGAGTCTGCATGTCCTCCCTGTGTTCATGTGGGTTTCCTCCCATGTTACAAAGACATGTGTCTGGAGTGTTGCTCCCTGGGCATCCACTGAAAATTGTCTCATTCCAAGTTGGACTTTCCCATTAAACAAATGTTAAATAAATCTTTACTGGTTATGGAGACTGCATGTCCTCCCTGTATTCATGTGGGTTTCCTTCTACATTGCAAAGATGTGTTTGAAGCATTTCTTCCTGGGCATCCACTGAAAATTGTCTCAATCCAAGTCAGACTTTCCTGGTAAATAAATGTTAAATAAATCCTTACTGGTTATACAAAACAAGTTCAAGCATTGCAGACTGGAAACAAAGAAAAAAATATTAAAGGAAAATATTAATACTAATGGGAGTACAACAGAGGTAAGACCTTTTTAATGAAGGTTCTTCTACCGTTAAGACTGTTTTTTTGTTTTTTTTAATGAAGCATTTATTAACCACTGCAATGCCACTGTTCTTCCTGTAAGGAAAAATATGCATTTCATTTTTCTTACAGGGTTGCAATAAAAATACTTCACTATTATTTTAATTCGCTGATAAGTATGCAGTTAATTTAATTTTTTTCTGTGAAGAAATAAATGTATCTTAGTTTTCTAACAAAATTGCTGTAAAACTATAACAGTATTTCTATTTATCCAGTTTTACATATGCGTCTGTAAAGGTAGGGTTGCCACTTTTTCAAGTGCCCAAAGTTTGACAGTTGTGGTACAAACATCAGATTTTTGCAGGCCAAAACATACCCACGGCCAGTACAAATGGCAGAACTTCACTTTTTTGCCTAAATAAAAGCTTATTTTTGTGCATTTTAGTTGCTTATTCTGTTTCTGATAACAATAAGGTGTTTCAGATGCAGAATAGCTGTTTTATGCAACTATTGCATAAAATATAGGAAATAATTTTGCCTTAAAATCTCAGGACATTGGCCATTTTTACAATTTTTTTGCAGGACACAACTGCCCAAAGAGGGACTGTCCCTCACAAAATGGGACAGGTGGCAACCCTATGTAAAGGACCGTAAGTGTATTGTGGAAAAACTTGAATACATTGGAGCTGTTGTAATTCACTGTGGGAGGGGAGTTCATGGTTAGGGAGCAATTATAGACTTTAGGTTTAGGCATGGGGAAGGGAATTTTAGGTTTACAGAGCAGGAGGGGAGTTGAGGGATAGGAAGTCATTGGAGATTTCAAGTTTAGGGAGAAGGGTTAGTGTAGCTTTAGGTTTAGGGAGCAGACAGTGAATACAGGGTTAAGGAGAGGAGTGTTATGGTTAATGTTTGTGACTAGATGGAAAGAGTTAGAGTGAGTTTTAGGGCTATGGTGCAGCTATCCAGTTTAGTAAAGTCATCTGATGGGAGGGCAAGGTAATTAACTAGGACTGGGCTAGTGAGAGTTAGGGAACTTGGCAATTAGAGCAGGCGGTAGAGAGCAAATGTGTTATAAGCTACTAGCACAAGAGCAGTTGCGTAGGCTGTTACACAACATGCAGTCCTACTTAAATGAAAGGCACCGGGAAAATTCCTTACCATTTTGCATAAAAACTTTCTTTAAAAATAACACCACTTGACAATAATATTATTATTCTTTACTTGAAGAAAAACATGTATTTCATTATTCATACATGACTGAAGTAAGAATATAGTGTCAACATTTTGCTTCATTATGTACTGTAGTTCTACGCAAATTAAGTACATTAGGAAAATGAGCTAAAATTTACATAAAAAATATTTTAACTATAGCATCTCGGTGCTCATCAGTAAATTCCATCTATCCAACCACACACAAGTCACATCCAGCTCCTATAACAACTCTGCGAACAGTTGCAATCATGCCAGATTCATGAATGCCTACATCAAGTGTGCAATGTTCTGAGTGAACAGACATCGTGAGTGTAACTCCCACCATCTTCATCCTAATTTTACTGATTTTCTTTCAGCCTTAAATATTAATAGGGATTCATAAAGGTTACCACAAAGTGTAGACTACATGTACACTTAGTATAATCTTTCTGAGTAAATGGACAGCTCAGAAAATGTATTAGGGACGTTCTCGAATACAGACTGAATACACTTAGTGTACATCATGTAAGAGTTCATGAATCTGGCCCTTTTATATCAAGAATACATTTCTATTATTCTGATATCTTGTCTGCTATTTAAATTCTTTGCTGTATAACAGATTTACTAAAACATTTCTTCTAATACTGTGATTGTATTTCAGCAATGAAATTATAGAATTAATATATTGCATTCATTTTAATACAGTCCATGCCTCTATTGAAGTTTATCACTTATAACCAAACCATCCTACAGTATAAAAAGACAAGAAGAGACATTCAGAGCCCAGGTTTCTGTACCATGCAATAGTAATGGTTCCACCTCTGTTTTGTACACCTTACATTTCAGCTGCTTTGGCATTCTTCTGTCATATACTTCTCCTGACACTCTGTGCCTGTTGGCTACAGCCCCTCTGATTCTAGATTTGACCTCTCATTCAGACTTCCATTTCAGCAACCACTCCTTCCATATGCTTAAATCTATTAACCGGTTCCACCATTTTCTCTTCTATTTCAATTTCCACCTTCTTGTAATTTGCCCATTTGCTGTAATTGCAGCTGTCTTAGCTGTGTTCAGTTTCATTCCATGTGCCTTCAGTTTTGGATTGCATTCCCCTGCCATTTGCTGAAGTGCTTGTCCAGAGTTTGCTTGAAATGCCACATCATCCAATATAGTAGATTTTTTGATCTGTTCCTTCCAGCCTGATTGCTAGTGTAGTCTATCACCATTGTGAACAACAGTGAGCTCAGAGCTGAACCCTGATGTACACCCGATCCTACTGGGAACCAAACACTGTTCATACGTGAATTACTGCGCCCTTGTACATAGACTGCACTAATTCTACCAATGTTTCTAGGGCTTCAAACTATCACAGGAATATGTAAGTCAGGTTTCTTGGCACCTTATCATATGCTTTCTCCAAAATGTTTAAAATATATCATGAGGTATGTGTTTTATATATATCTTAGTTCGGCAAGCATTCACGTGCTTATAATATAAAAGTTTTAGAGATGTCTTCTATGTGGTCATGAAATCTTTTTCTTGATGTTAATATAGGGTGAGATTTGAAGGCATGGTATACATTAAATATAACTGTGTGTAGAAGTAAGCAAGCTGAATAGGTACTCCAAATTCATGGGCAGCAGGCACTCAATGTGCAGTAACCAACAGGCTGTCATGTACAACAAACAAACTTTCTGGGAAGTAAAAGATACAGATGACCAATAATTTCTGAATGAAAACTGATACATGATTCAAAAGTGATCACATCATATACAATGTATTTTTTCCAATAAAACATTATTACTGCAAAGGTCAAGGTTATGCATAAACTTAGGATTGTCACATCTTTTATGTTTTAATTTCAGCCATGCTGGTGATCCATCATGTAACTGCATCAAACAAGGTACATAAAAGGGCTCAAAAATCAATGAGACACATATATGACAAACAAGGAGGAATCTGATGAAGTTGCCATACCTACGAAAATGAAAAGCGCTTTATTCAGTAATAAACAGGTTATTCGCTTTCATGTTTTGCCTATCTGTTTGATATTTTGTGTTATTAGTTTATCTGTGAGACACACAGACACACACACACTCATGCACGCATGCACGCACACACACGCACACACAGACACACGTGCATACACACGCGCACGTACACACACACACACACACACACACACACGTTCATAAATATGGGCACATCATTCAGTAACTATTACATTATTTAAGATTTAACAAGTCACAGCTCATAAAACATTCAGTGATACCATTGCCTTAGTGTTGCTATTTTGCACTGTTGCCCCATATAAACATCCTTACAAATAATCTCCATTTACAATTGCAAACTTAGTTAGCAGCACTAGCATCATGTCTGGAGCAACAGCAATTAATTAGATACAAATGCACATGGTCAATAGAAATGGAGAATATGGCATGTAAATGATTTCATTCTGAAGTGTGTGCCATAATCCAGTGTATCATTTAGTGCCCTGCATGTAAATTATTTCACTCTGAAGTGTGTGCCATAATCCAGTGTATCATTTAGTGCCCTGCATGTAAATGATTTAATTCTGAAGTGTGTGCCATAATCCAGTTTATCATTTAGTGCCCTGCATGTAAATGATTTCATTCAGAAGTGTATGCCATAATCCAGTGTATCATTTAGTGCCTTGCATGTAAATTATTTCATTCTGAAGTGTGTGCCATAATCCAGTGTATCATTTAGTACCCTACGTGTAAATGATTTCATTCTGAAGTGTGCATCATCATCCAGTGTATCATTTAGTGCCCTGCGTGTAAATGATTTCATTCTGAAGTGTGCAACATAATCCAGAGTATCATTTAGTGCCCTGCGTGTAAATGATTTCATTCTGAAGTGTGCAACATAATCCAGTGTATCATTTAGTGCCCTGCATGTAAATGATTTCATTCTGAAGTGTGTGCCATAATCCAGTGTATCATTTAGTGCCCTGCATGTAAATGATTTCATTCTGAAGTGTGTGCTATAATTCAATGTATCATTTAGTGCCCTGCGTGCAAATGATTTCATTCTGAAGTGTGTGCCATAATCCAGTGTATCATTTAGTGCCCTGCATGTAAATGATTTCATTCTGAAGTGTGTGTCATAATCCAGTGTATCATTTAGTGCCCTGCATATAAATGATTTCATTCTGAAGTGTGTGCCATAATCCAGTGTATCATTTACTGCCCTGCATGTAAATGATTTCATTCTGGTGTGCATCATAATCGTGTATCATTTAGTGCCCTGCGTGTAAATGATTTCATTCTGGAGTGTGTGCCATAATCCAGTGTATCATTTAGTGCCCTGCATGTAAATGATTTCATTCTGAAGTGTGTGCCATAATCCAGTGTATCATTTAGTGCCCTGCGTGTAAATGATTTAATTCTGAAGTGTGCATCATAATCCAGTGTATCATTTAGTGCCCTGCGTGTAAATGATTTCATTCTGAAGTATGTGCCATAATCCAGTGTATCATTTACTGCCCTGCATGTAAATGATTTCATTCTGAAGTGTGTGCCATAATCCAGTGTATCATTTAGTGCCCTGCATGTAAATGATTTCATGCTGAAGTGTGTGCCATAATCCAGTGTATCATTTAGTGCCCTGCATGTAAATGATTTCATTCTGAAGTGTGCATCATAATCCAGTGTATCATTTAGTGCCCTGCATGTAAATTATTTCATTCTGGTGTGCATCATAATCCAGTGTATCATTTAGTGCCCTGCATGTAAATGATTTCATTCTGAAATGTGCATCATATTCCAGTGTATCATTTAGTGCCCTGCGTGTAAATGATCTCATTCTGAAGAGTGCATCATAACCTAGTGTATCATTTAGTACCCTGCATGTAAATGATTTCATTCTGAAGTGTGTGCCATAACCCAGTGTATCATTTAGTACCCTGCATGTAAATGATTTCATTCTGAAGTGTGTGCCATAATCCAGTGTATCATTTAGTGCCCTGCATGTAAATGATTTCATTCTGAAGTGTGTGCCATAATCCAGTGTATCATTTAGTGCCCTGCATGTAAATGATTTCATTCTGAAGTGTGCATCATAATCCAGTGTATCATTTAGTGCCCTGCATGTAAATGATTTCATTCTGTAGTGTGTGCCATAATCCAGTGTATCATTTAGTGCCCTGCATGTAAATTATTTCATTCTGAAGTGTGTGCCATAATCCAGTGTATCATTTAGCACCCTGCATGCAAATGATTTCATTCTGAAGTGTGCATCATAATCCAGTGTATCATTTAGTGCCCTGCATGTAAATGATTTCATTCTGAAGTGTGTGCCATAATCCAGTGTATCATTTAGTGCCCTGTGTAGACCATAGTACCGTGCTGTATACTGTACTGACATTTAGCACTACAGTACCTCTCATTTTGTTGAATAGCCCTAATCTTTCATAATGTGTGTGCTTTAATCACTTATACCATTGTACAGTAATAGCAACCATTTATTTATTCATTTATTTGACATTTGTTAGCCGGGTTACTCCAAATGAGCTGAAAGCACATTTTTAGTGGAAACCCGGGGAGAAAAGCTCCATGGAAATTACATACATAAAATTACAATAAAATAAAATCACAGTAAAACAAAATCATATATTCTGAGTTATACATAGTAGTTATAGTGAAATGGTACAAACAGGAAAATACAAAATGAAAAGGATTAAGCACTAAAAAAAATAAATGTGGCATATTTGACTGTGTACAATATTTATTTAAAACCGAGTCTAGTTGTGGAGTGGGGAGAGAGAGAGTAAGTTGAGAAATGTGAGGTAAGGTCGGAAAAGAGTGGGAGGAATTTAGGTTGGTTCCAGACATGGGCAGATCTATGAGCTTAAGAGGAAGAGTTTTAGTTGCTTTTTGAATTGAGTAGTGCTTGAGGTGTTTCTGATGTAGTTAGGAAGTTTGTTCCAGGCTAGAGACACATTGTGGTTGTAGAGAAGTTTACCTATATTTCTATTGGGTTTATGTATGTCATGGAGTTGTTGGTCAGAGCTTCTGAGAGGTCTAGTGGGGGTGTAGAAGGAAACTAGTTTAGAGATGGAGGGGCAAGCAGTAGGTTTGTATGGAATGGACTGGGTGATTTGTAATTGTGCTAATAGGAGGTAGTGGGGAAATTCTGGCTATTACAAATGTTGCAATGCAATGCAATGCAATGGTAACCTCTATAAGGTTGGTTTGTTGCAAATCTGGCGATTTTATTATAGGTTTGTTCTAGTTGCAAGATTATAGTTGATTGTAGGTTTGTGAGAATGGGATCGGTATAAAGTAGGCCTGGTACAAGGAATGCTCCAGCTAGGAATAGTTTAGCTTCAGGAGTAAGGTATTTTTTGTTTTGATACAATAATCCTAATTTTTGATGTGTCTTTTCAATACACTGATGAATATTCTAGTCAAATTTGAGCGGTTTATCTATTATGGTGCCAAAGAGTTTTGTATGTGGGTATGCTCTGATGATAGTACTATCTAGTGAGGAGATGGAGAGGGATGATTTCTGATATGAGAGTGAATTATGTAGGAAGACTAAGGGTTTAGTTTTCTTGGGGTTTAGGATAAGCTGGATTTCAATGAGCCATGTTTCAATGGTGTTGAAAGTGTTTGTGTAAGACAAAGGAGCTGAGACATGTTATTAGACAATGTGATAAGGGTTGAGTCATCTGCGTATTGGATAAGAGTAGAGTGGTTGCAAGCGGAGTGAAGATTGTTGGCAAAGATATTAAATAGAAGGGAGGCTAGGATAGAGCCCTGGGGACCCCTGTTTTTATAGGTAAGAAATGGGAACAAGAAGTGAGCCATCAGACAGATTGCAGTCTATTTGAAAGGTAGTTGGAGAACCACTGCACAGTGGCAGGAGATAGGTTAAGTTCACTTAGTTTTGTTAGTAGTTTGGCGTGAGATGTGGTATCAGATGCTTTGGATAGGTCAAGGAAGAGACAGGACACAAGTTGGTTATTGTTTCTGGCCTCAGCAACTGTGTGAGTAAAAGAAAAGAGGGCTGTAGTAGTGCTGTGGTTAGTCCGGAAACCATGTTGCATAGGGGTTAAGAGGTGTTCCTGTATTAGGTAGTTAAGGAGTTGAGAGTGGATACACTTTTCTAGAAATTTAGAAAGAGGTGATAGAATGGCTTTTGGCCAGAAGTTAGAGGGGTCTGTGGAGTTACCTCCTTTGTGCAGTGGTATGGTATAGAAGGACTTTCAGATGTCAGGAACTGTGCTTTCTTGAATTGATCTATTTATTAGTATAGAGATGGGCAAGGCTATGACATCAGCAAAAAGTTTGAGAAAGACGGGGGTAGTTTATCAGCAGATTTAAGGTTTAAGTTTACAAAGAAGGGATTTGATATAGGAAGTGGGAACAGGTTTAAAAGAGAAAGGGGATTTGTTAGAAATGGTAGTAGAGGGGGAAGAGTAGGGGGGACTGGCGTTATGCTCAGAGTGAGCTAGTTTGCAGATGGTACCAATGAAGTAGTCACGGAGCAGGGTGGCCAGTTGATGTGGTGAGCTATTGGGAAGGGGTTTGGGGTAAAGGGGTTGCTGGGGTGCAGGATTTTATTGATGGTGGACCAGAATTTTTGGGGGTTGGAGAGGTGATTGGCTTGAGCTGTATTACAATTTTATTTATTTTATTTATTTATTTTATTATTTATTTTACATTTGTTGACCAGGTTTGTCCAACTGAGCTGAAGAGCCCTTTTTCAGCAGAGGCCCATGGAGAAAAGCTCCATCATATTATACAGTTATCATTATACAACAGGACTAGACAGCAATATTACAGAATTATTGCAAGGCATTAAGTAGCAAAACAATGTTTAACAGTGTCAATAATCAGGAGTATACCAAAGCTCTTACAAGATATTTAAATAAAAAGCAATTATATGTCATTAAGATGAATATAATTTTGGGAATAAGAGGTTACAAATCCCCGCACAGTCATAATGTTAGTTGCATCAATGCAAGACAACTACCATTGAATGCTTCGGAGTAGTCAAAGAAGGCCAGAGAGAGCTAGTGAGAAGAGTGAGTAGAGGGCAGGAGGTAGATTGCAGTATGGGAAGTAGGGGTGCTTAAGGAGGGAGAGTGCAGTGGCAGGACCAGTGACTTTTAAAGTACTCTTTGGTGGCTGTCTTAAATTGTTTAGGATGTGTCAGGCTCCTGATATCTAGTGGGAGACTATTTCAAGCAATAGTGGGGTGATAGCTGCACATGTTACATCCATATTTAGACTCGGATTTGTAGATTTGCAGCAGGTCTTGGTTAGAGCATCGGAGATGTCTGGTGGGAGAGTAATGGGAGATGATAGAAGACAGTGTCAGACAGTAGGAAGGCTGGTACAGGATAGAGTGAATGATCTGGAGCTGAGAGAGGAGAAGCTGGAGGGGTAATTCAAGCCAGTTTAGGTGTTTTACAGAGACACAGTGATGGGATTTGTAGGTTTGTTGGGCAGCAAATCTAGCTACCTTGCTGTAGGTAAATTCAGGTTTGGTCACGAGTGATGTGTTAAGATTTGTGAGAATTTGAGAATTGTACATTAGACTGGGTAGAAGGTAAGTAAGAGAGAGAGTAATCTTGGCTTCAGAGGTAAGGAATTTCTTGTTTCGATAAAGAAGCCCTAGTTTCAGATGAGTCATCTTGATACAATTATTTACATGTAAGTCAAATTTAAGATGATCATCGATGGTGAAGCCTAAGAGCTTAGTGCTGAATTCTACCTGAATGGGAGTGTTATTAAGGGACAGTATGGAGAAGGAGGGTTTAATATTGTTAAAATTTTGGGGGAGGAAGAGTAACAGCTTAGTTTTTTAAGTGCTAAGGATGAGCTGGTTATTGGAGACCCATGTTTTGACTGAGCTAAAGGATATCTGAGTAGCTAAGAAGTGCTCGGAGGGAGAGTTGGCACTGGTGATGACTGTAGAGTCATCTGCATATTAAACTAAGGATGACCGAGGACAAGAAGTATAGAGCTGATTAGTAAAGATATTAAAAGGTAAAGGCCCAAGGATTGATCCTTGAGGAACACCCATTTTTACAGGGAAAGGAGGGGAGAGTGCAGAGTGCCATCTCACTGTTAGTAATTAGGTAGCTGGAGAACCATGCAACAGTATCAGAGAAGTTAACGTTATGCAGTTTGTGCAGCAGAAGTCAGTGAGAGATGGTGTCGAAAGCTGTTGAGAGGTCCAAGAATAGGCAAGAAATAAGTTTATGGTCATTCCTCACTAGAGAGACTGTGTTGAAGAAGGATAGTAGAGCTGTAGTGGTGCTATGTTTGGGTCTGAAGCCATGTTGAGTGGGTGTAAGCAGATTTTCCTGTATTAGATACTGCATAACTTGTTTATGTATTCATTTCTCCAGAACTTTAGAGACAGGGGAGAGGATAGCGATAGGTCTAAAATTGGAGATATCAAAGGAGTTACTCCCTTTGTGTATAAGTACAGTGTAGAATCATTTCCAGATGGAAGGTACTTTAGATTCAGAGATAGAGTGATTCATTAAGATAGATACAGGGAGAGCAAGAGAGCCAGCTGCTAGTTGAAGAAAAGTGGAAAGGATATTGTCAGCTGATGCTGAGTATGGTTTTACTTTGGAGAGTAGAGTTTTGATGTAGCTGGTAGGTACAGGTTTGAGGGAGAAGGTATTTGAGGATTTAGTATTAGGAGCAGGTTCAGAAAAGTTGGAGGTTTTAGTAGTAGAGGAGTTCAGGTTAAGGGTTGAGTAGCTTAGATATGGAATATATAAAATAGTTATTGAAGATCGTGGCAGTTTCTTCTGGTGTCCTCTCTGGGCATGGATTGGGGGAACTAGGATTACCAGAATGTAATATTTGGTTAACAGAGTTCCAGAATTTTTTAGTATTAGATCTTAAGGCTGTGGGAGGTTTGTAACAGAAGTCTTTTTTATCTTTGTATGTTTTTTTGTCAGATTTCTGAGTTCTTTATATTTTTGCAAGTCTGCATGGAGCTTTGTTTGTGACTATTTTTGCCATAACGTGTCTCTAGTTTACATAAGGGTATGAGTGGCTTTCGATAGCAATGGAGATATGTTGGGTTTAATATGGACTGTGTGGGGGGGGGGGAGTGAATCTAAGATGCTAAGGAAGATGGAGATGAAAGCTAGGACTGCTTCTTCAAGTGGGAGTTGGGTAAGGAATTTCCAGTTTACTTTAGAGATGAGGTCATTAAAGGTTTCTGGATGGAAGTTAGAAAGTTTGCAACAGGTAATAAATTTAGGTGGTTTTTGAAAAGTGGGGAGTTAACCTAAGCACTTTTATGGGAGAGTGATCATTCAGGGGGTTTCATAAGGTTTCAGGGTTATGCTATTTGGAAGGATTAGAGACAAGTACCCAGTCAATAAGAGTGCTAGAGGTGTGAGAATTGGTTGTATGGGTAGGTTGGGAGATTAGCTGTGTAAAGCCATATAAATCAATGTGAGTATGAGAGTTTGGATCACTGAGAGTTAACCAGTTAATGCTGACATCCCCAAGGAGGATGGTTTCATTGGGAATATGTTGAGAAAAGAAAGAAAAAATGTTTTTGAGCTGACAAATGTTGTCCTCTGGAGGAAGTTTTTTGGTAATAGGATGACAGTTATTAGCATGAGACAGTCAGTCAAGTCAGTCAGGGTTTCAGGGTTATTGAACTCACTTTATAAGTACATTAATAAACATGGAAAGGGACAACTTTCAATAAGTTGCCCATTTTGTGAGTGGGAATATGATGAGGTCGTCTGCTTCTGATGCATTATGCCAGGGTTCTAAGCTTGTGATGCTTTACTATCACCATAGCTACAAAGACTCATAGGTTCAAAGGTGATTACTAGGCTAATCACCCACCCAGGGGCAGGGAGCTTTTTAAGCTTAGCCCTGTTTCCCAAATGTATCTGACTAGTTTTGATACCACATGGTTATTTTAAGGGGTATATGTAGGATTGGGGATGGGCGGTCAAACACTTCCAGGCTGCTTTTGTCTAACAGAGATTTTCTCTGCTGTTAATCCAATGTGCCGTGGCATGCTGTCTGTACTTAGAAATAATGAAGGATATTCTTTGAGTTGTGCACAAATCACTCTAACTACATGGCCTGTGCATAGCTACACATTTGCTGCACAGATTCCCTTTCAGTATCTCAAGCATAAAGCATTTCCACTACTAAATGAAACAGATACAGATATCTTCTAGAGCTTGTCTTACATAAAACAGAAAAATAGTTTATACGTGTGAAGTGCATGACAGCAAAACAAACTGGGGGGGGGGGGGGCAATACTGCATACCCAGAAACTTCTTTAAAACAAAGCTAAAATCTCATATCAAAACATATTTCCTTATTTAAGAATAAACCCAACTCCTAAGAAATAACTTAAAAACCAGCAAAAGTAGCAAACATAACTCACAATCAACCTTATCTAGATGAAACCCAAACTATGATACAATTCCTGACAACATAGCAAGTCCCATCACCAGCATACACTCCACACAAATCTTTTCTACCTGAGGCTTCATAGAGAATAGACACTTGCCAGAAAATTTCCCAATTCCAGTACACACCCATGCCTAACGGCCCAATAAATAATTGGACAAAAAGTTAAACTTTATGGACTTCCTTGTTCTGGTAGAATATACCCAAGATTTATCAGTCTATGCAACTGACATGTATCCATTCCTATTAAAAATATCTCCATCTTATCATACCTACCCAAGCATATGGAAATCAATCACTGTCAATCGTTTCTCTTAAATCCATAACTGTAAAAGGTTCTGTCCCTTTTCTCATCCCTATGTCATGGAAAAGGCAACGTCTAGTCAGCTTATTGGACAATATGTAGTCATATAAACTCTGGTGCTGTGTTTTACTTGTATTCTGCTTTTAATTGCATATTAAAACTTGAAAACAGACTACAGCTGTGTCTCTTGTGAGTCAGACATAAATTAGAACAAGTCAGTTAAGGAGTCACACAGAAGTTAGAACAGGTCAGTTAAGGTTAATCATCTGTGACCTGAAGGGATGGAGCTAGGAACTAAGCTTTCTATTTAATGGGTAAAATAAAACATTTCAAAGCTTTACTGGAAAAGCTCAGCTTGCTGTGAGGGAAAGGTTAGTTTGCTTTTGATTTCTTATACTTTTTATTACTTCATTGCCTTTTTGTATGTTGTATACTGTGATTTGTTTACTTTACCCTGTTTTACTTGTATTCTGCTTTTAATTGCATAATAAAACTTGAAAAGAGACTGTAGCTGTGTCTCTTGAGAGTCACACAGTTTTTCCCACCCTTCCACCTTTTTGCTGTTGTGTTCTTAAACACCATTGTCTTTCTAGTTTCACACCCCTTATGTTAATTTGACCATATATCTCCTTCCCTCTCTCCTTTCACTGACTGGTGTGAGTAAGCACAACATTATCATTTTGTGAAATCACTCCCATTCAACTATTTAAATTTATTGGCCACCCCATTGTATTCCATAACCCCAGAATACAAAAGTGGCCACCCCCTTCCACTCTATCTTGCTCTTTTAAAAATAGTGGCTCTCTAAATAGCTAAATCTTAAGTTACTCACTTTCATATCTAACTGCTTACTGTAGACTGAAGTTTTAGGATAAACTATTTTTTCATCTTACCTTTAAACATCTATTGGAAGACCACCAGTTATTGGACGGCCCACATTTTGCATCTCAGTTGTCATTTTGGAATTAGTGCTTCTGTTTTCTCCTGGTGACTGAAGGAGTGCAGGGACATTATTTTCTGGAGATTGCTGATCACCAGAAAGCCTAATAACTGATTTATAGTGACAACATGGAATCTGTGCTTATATTTTGGTCCTGGTGAGAGATGGAGCAGAGTGCATTGATTCCTGACCGTTTCTGTTTGGAGAGTGAATGTCTGTGCTTAATCTTCTTGATTGGTCTAGTTGCTATTCAAGGCATCTACCAGAAAAAGGCTGCAAGCCTACAGACCCTTGCATCATCTGGGACAAGACTGTGGATCACCAAACAGGCTGTGGCCTGCTTCTCATCTTGGGATTGGTGCTAACATTTTGTTTCTGATGAGAGAAGAAGCAAAATATCTTTGTATCCCAACAGAGTGACACTGTGCTGAGACCACCATTAGTAGTAGCCAGGCAGTAGCCATTCATGCGACTCCCCTCTTTTTATCATTCTTGACAAGCTAATTCTTTGTTTTCGGTAAGTACTGCTTGATTTGTTTTTAACTTCAGAATATCTGCCTAAATACTTCATCCGCAAATTTTCAAGGTCTATGTATTAGTTTCCCATCAAGTCTTTGGCAGTGCTCTGTATAGACTCAGACACCTTCAGTGACATTTTTCCTGTAAAAGCACAATTGAAATTTCTCCAATACCTAGTTGCACACAGGACTAGTTTGCAGTGACAAGCACTGTCCCCATAGTTGCAAACCAGATACTCCTGCCAATGATTGATATTCTTACTCCAACTGTCTAATCAATAAAAAGTGTCCGTTGTCATGGAAATGAACTTTCCCATTGTCTCCATTACCAGCTTGGTAGATATGGGCATCCTGAGGCATGTTTACTGACAACCAGTTAATTCTCAAAAAGACTGATATGGTATGTGACTGATGTATTTACACAGAGTCATTGGAGGCAAAGCTCTCGCATAAAAGTATTTTTATTGTCAACAAGGTAGTCAGTAGTAACATGATGTACCCATCACGCACAATTCAAAGCAGTCATATCAACCCACATATGCTGAGGCACTTAAAGGTAACCTTCCTAAACCACAAAGACCTCCTTGATGAAGTACACATAAGAACTAACCTCAGCAGCCCCAAATGCGCTCTTTCAAAACAGCACCCACATCAACACATACAGCTACATCTCATGGAGCCTCTACCTATAAGCCTATAAGGCAAGCCACTGGCAATCCAACATTCTAGTCACTGGAGACTCCATCTTGAGACACACTGATGTCCTTCTCACCAGGCTGAGTAAGGAGAAAGTCACGGTCAGTTGCTTATCAGGGGCTAGGATCAGTCACATTACACAGGCACTCAGATCAATGGACCACAATTACCAAAATGCCTCAGTCATAGTCCATGTGGGAGTAAATAACCTGAGACGTACCTCGCTAGACAATATGCAGAGTGATATCATGGACCTCTCAGAATATGGGTTTCAGGCTGGTATGAGCCTAGCATTGATGCCGCAATGCAAACAAAAGATAATTGACCTTAATAATTGGCTTAGTTTCTGGTGTCCTTCTAAAAGGGTGCAATATTTTTTAGTATGGAAGGAGATGGTCAACAGACCATGCTGCTTTGCCAGGGAGGGTCTGCTCCTCTCCCCACTAGGCTTTTGAATATTAGCTAAAACACTGTCTTCCCCCATAGTGCCTTTTTAGGCAATGCCAAACTGAAAGTACTTCCAACATAGCAAACCAAAACCAAGAAAATCTAAAGGTATTACTGCTTGTCTAAACAAAAATCTCCACTCCCTAGAAGCTGTCTTTACCCTAAAGAATGCTGATGTCTGTGCGGTCACTGAGACATGGTTTAAAGGCATGGATAGCACACCAACAGTGCAAGGTTATAATGCTTTCCACACATTTAGGCCAATTACTTCACAGGCAGGGCCTAAAGGTGAAGGTGTCTCTGTTTACATTAAAGATAAATATACTTCAAGGCTGGCCAAACAGGGAAATGAACATGAGTTGTTTCATGTTCAGATCACCATAGGCAAAATCCAATACCTTTTCCTTGCAAGCTATAGGTCCGCATCTACAACCCAGGAAACCCATACCATGTATTTAAACTTATTAGAAACTCTAACCATCCAACCCAATACCATATTTATGGATGACTTTAATTACTCCACTATTAATTGGGAATGTTATACAACACCAAACATGCATGCACAGAGATTCCTGGATTTTATAAACACAAACTCCCTGGACCAGATAGTCAATATATCAACCAAGGGTACAACCATACTGGATCTGGTCCTCAATAATATGGGAGAATGCTGCACACCCCCTACTGTAATGCTTTCCCTGGTAAGGTCATAGCACATAATGGTCTTTGAAGTAAAAATAAAACCTGGACCCTCAGCTAAACCTGGAATATTCAGAAACTATTCTAAGGCTAATCTCCCACTATTAAGTGAGAACCTGGCAAAATTTCAAGCCCCCATAATGACAACACTGCTGCCTATGCAGAACTGTTCACAGAAAACCTGTACAAACATGTTAATAGCCACACAGAGGCAGCTGTACCCACCAGGAAGAAGCACAGAACTATCTCATAAAACAAGCCACCCTTGTGGAATCATAAAATCAACAGGCTGTATAACAGGAGAAAGAAAAATCATGACAATAAAAAAGGAGGTTCAGCACCCAGTAGGATAAAAGCACTGTCATCAAGCTAAATAAATGGCTCAGAGGACAAATACAGTCTACCAAAGCCAAACTTGAAGTAAGTTTGGCCTCCCAGGCCAAGGACAACCACAAAACATTCTTTATCTATGTCCACAATCTCAAAGGCAATACACAATTGTGTGCAGAGCTCATTGTAAATGAAGCCACCTATACTGAGCCAGAAGACATAGCAAACTTAACAGCTGATAAATTCAGATCCAACTTTACCCCCTCTCCTCCTCAACCTTCCCTCAGGAAATATCATCAAATATAAATCCCCCTACTATCACTAGGGAACAGGTCCTTAATGCTCCCTCTAAGACCAAGAACACTAAATCAATGGGCCCAGACAATATCCCAGGATGCATTCTAAATATCATGACACATGAACTATCAGGGCCTCTGGAATTACTATTTAACTGTAGCATCCAACCAGGTTTCATGCCTCATGAATGAAGAAAGGTAACAGTCATCCCTCTGCACAAAGGTGGGCCATCTACAGACTCTGGAAACTACAGACCCATAGGTCTCACTTGTCTTATATGTAAAGCCATGGAAAGAATTATCATAGAGATGATCAATACAGATATAGTAAACCTCCAGACACTGGACCCAACCCAGTTTGGTTTTGTCAAGGGCAGATCATGCCTACTCAACCTGGTGGACTTCTTTGAGAAGGTTACCAAAGCAATGGATGAGGGTAAAATCATTTACATTGCCTACCTTGACCTGGCCAAAGCATTTGACACACTACCCCACTCAGGCATTGTCGACAAACTCAGGAGGTTAGATACAAACCCGTATTTTACCCAGTGGATAGCCAACTGGTTCACAGATAGGACCAGGAAGTTAGAAATGGGGAGTTCATCTCTACATAGACACCAGACACAAGTGGAGACCCTTGGGGATCAGTCCTTGGACCGCTCCTTTTTGGCATTTACTTCTCAGAAGCCAAGGCCAATGTCAGTGGTCTCTGGCTGCCTAATTTGCAGATGATTGCAAATTAGGAGCTGTCACTGAATCTCACACTGACACAAATGTTCTCCTGGAGGGGCTGACACAGACAAATAACTGGTGTCAGAGTCATGGACTAAAACTAAATGCCAAGAAATGATAATAGTATCCTTTGGGAAGTCATCCTTTCCTGGTAACTATAATATTGAGAACACACACATTAGAGCTGATGCAGTAGTCAGGGACTTAGGGAAACATATAGATAGTAATCGAGCCTTTGACCATCACGTGTCTACAGTGGTGAGGAAATCATTCTGTGTTGCACAACTAATAAACAAAGGTATGGCATCTAAGTCTAAGGAAGTTATTGTTCCACTGTATTCAACATTCATCAGACCTATCATTGAGTACAATGCCCTCTTTGGCATGTACCTAAGCAGGCATATCCAACAACTTGGACATCCACAGAGGTTCCTCACTAACAGAATACACGGTGTAAGTAATATGTCCTATGCAGACAGCCTCAAGGCCATATCCCTGTAACTCTGTCTCCTACAGGCTTTTGAGAGGAGATCTATGCCCGGCATACAGAGCATTGTCGGACCCCACTCTGATGGACCTCCTGCATATCCACAAAACAAACAGCACCAGAATTACCCATTCTAAAGACTTAAACTTCGCCTGTGATATAAATAGGACGTTCTGGAGAGATAGGTATGTATCCCAGAGACTACCAAGTCTATGGAACAGGCTCCTCATCCATGTGAAGCAATATTCCTCCCTAACCCAATTCAAGTGCAACTTGAACAATATGATGGGAAACCAGAAATTCATCTCTGGCTTGCCACCTATGTCTCTAATGGACACAGGTAACCTGAAAATGGTTCATCTCCCAGGCCCATGCTTACCCTTATCAAGGGTATCTATACTTGTCACAGATTTAAGATGAATTGCTAGGCTTAAAATGTCCATTGTGGTCATTATCCTAGTAAACACCTATGAACCTATGAACATTGCTTCCATAAAAACCTTTAATACTAATGTATACTACAACATGAATGATGGTAATCTGAATGAAGCTGGTTTTATTTATCTTGTAAGGGTCTTTTGTTTAATTTGTTTACTGGGTTGGTACCTTGATTAATGGGGATCCATTATAGTCACATCTTGGAACAATCTGGTCATGTGACTTACTCAGAGTAACACATAACACAAATGGAGGATGAGAGAATCAAACCCTATACTACATGATGAAAACCAACTTACTCAGAGTAACACATAACACAAATGGAGGCTGAGAGAATCAAACCCTATACTACATGATGAAAACCAACTTATTCAGAGTAACACATAACACAAATGGAGGATGAGAGAATCAAACCCTATACTACATGATGAAAACCAATTTACTCAGAGTAACACATAACACAAATGGAGGATGAGAGAATCAAACCCTATACTACATGATGAAAATAATTAGCAAATCATAGTCTTAATCAACTCCACATCCCTCCAGAACCTATTATAGCTACTAACAGCCTTTGTAATCTTCAACAATTCTCTCAGCTGGTTCACAAAATACTTGAAACATCACTGCCTCAACACCCATTTCATCGCTGACTGGTGCTTCTTAAGAAATAGCGGTGCAATGCCTGTCACACTCACTCTTTACACGTTCATGACATCTCAAGGCTGTGACCTTTCCAAACCTTTTCATGCTGTTGATGTGGTTTTCTGATTTTTCAACAATCTTTTCATAAATATTCCTCAGGAATTACTTTTTAATAATGTATCTATAACCGGATCACATCACTAATGTTTACAATTAATACAAAAATATGTATCACATATATGTGGACATTGCCCTAGCGGGTTGACTGATACTCTTATCAAACAAAATTGGAGCTATTTCATATTATCAAGTAATTGTTTGACTGAGTGTTTCTGTTTTGGTATGCTATTGTAGCTATAAAGTATTAGCACTTTTTGGGGTCAGGGGTTCAGTGCTATTGCAGACTAGGACTTGTGTTTTATTTCACAGACTACTTGGAAGCAGCGTTATGGTAGGTGCCATTCTGTGTGTTAGTGGAACAGTGCATTAAGGGTAATTTGTCCTTACTCTCTGCAGTGTGCAGTCTCGATGTTAGTATATGTATATTTTGTGTTTATGTTTGTGTGTACGCATGTGCCCACACAGTGGGTGGCTGCAGGTTAGATTTGATCTCATGCAGAATGAATTGCTTTAGATGTTTAGAAGAACTGGGAATCGATAAACATTTTTCAGTACATCAGCTGCCTGTGAATGTGACAAACTATGACAGGCACTTGTAAACAAATAAACTTACATATGTATGTATATATATATATATATATATATATATATATATATATATATATATATATAAAACATAGACAGAGATACAGAGGAACCAAATATTATCAAAGTTGTTTAAAACTGACATCTATTTTATTGACAAATTTGGTCAACAGGTATGTGAGACTGCACAAAAACTGGGGATTGGGAATATTTCTTATCCCTGGTTTTGTGCAATTTTGTATTCAAGAGGAGATTGGGGGAGGGTGCCTGGTGCAAAAAATTATGTTTTTTTTTTCTTTTTGTTTTACTTTTGCATGAGCCAAGTTTATTGGGTGCTGATGTCTGCATTATCATTATTTTACTGTCCAGATTAAAAATGTTGACATTTGGGCTTATTGCTTTAATTTAGTAGATTTGTGTCTATCTATCTATATATATATATATATATATATATATATATATATATATATATATATATATATATACTTCCGCAAAAGTGCTTTTCACTGAAGACGTACTTTCGCGGAAGTAGGCCTGCAGGTAGAGGGAGTTGTGGGGGAGTGACTGTTGTGGAGATTGTACTACGGTGCAGATAAGATAATCTTTTCCTTTTCCCCACTGTAGTGCACTCTTGGAGTGAGAATATTAAAGTAGGGGGGTGTGGGGGCACATCCCCCCACATGGGGGGTGGAGGGGGGCTTGCCCCCCTGCATAAATACTTTTTTATTGTTTTTTTCTTTTTTTTTTTAACGCACTTTAGCAAAAGTGCTTTTTTGGTAAAAGCACTTTCGTTAAAGTGTGTTTGGTGAAGTTGGATTGGGACTGTTGAAGTTTCGTTCAACAGTCAGTCCTAGATCCATATAAATATATATATATATATATATATATATATATATATATATATATATATATATATATATATATATTTATATATAGGGTCTATATTATAACAAGAAATGATCAGATAATCTAACGTTGTTATATCGACCCCTAAAACTCGAAAACTCAAAACAGCGAACAACCAGAGCAGAGATTTTTTTTCCCAGGGAAAAAAAAATCACTCTTCCCCCCAAAAAAGACAAAACAAAACAAAAAAACACTAAACATTAAATGAAGTGGGGGACTTCAGCCCCCCCCACACCCCCTAATTGAATATACCAATTCCGAGATCACACTACAGTGGAGGAAACGGCACAAACCGGATGGCCGGCCCAGCAATTTCTTTCCCTGGAAAAAATTTGCTGTTCCGGCTGTTCACTATTTTACCTGTTTGACATTTAGTGTTCGAACTAACAGCATTCGATCATCTGATCATTCGCTAAACTAAAGTAGACCCTATATATATATATATATATATATATATATATATATATATATATATATAAATATTTACTGTATATATGGGTCTAGTTCTAAAACCCAAAAGCTCATTTACCTGACTTTCAAAAGACTGAGATGAAAAAACAAAACTCCAGAAGACCGACCACTCAGAACACAGATATTTCCCTACAGGTAATTAACCACTTGGCCAACCTGGCAAACAAACTAAAACCGAAGTAAAGAAAACCCACCCATGTGGGGGGTTTGCCCCCCACACCCCTCTGTATGGGAGGCTGCACCCCCTCACACCCCCTAATTAAATATACCAACTCTGAGATTGCACTATAGCAGAGATAAAGGGCAAAGGTCAACATGCTTGGCAAGAGGTTACTTACCTTTAGTGAAATGTCGGTGTTCTGAACGGTCGGTCTTTTGAAAGTCGGTTAAGTGATTTTTCAGGTTTTTGAAGGGGACCTATATATATATATATATATATATATATATATATATATATATATATATATATATATATATAAAAATATATATATATATATAAATATAAAGATAGATATAGACATATGCAGGTGCTAATTATATTATCAATATGCATTGACCCTGCACTCTATTTAACCTGCACAAACACAAAAATGAAAGCTTCATAGACAGCTTCAAAGCAAAACTAAAAACGCTCCATCATTAACATCACCATCTCCCCAGTGACTTATTCAGTTTCTCATAACAAGCAGAATCGCTCCTGTACTGCATTGTGCCTTGCCTGTTCTTGCTGTATATCCCAAAATATTTACTGTGGTTAGTGCTGCTACCTCATGACCCCAAGACCTGCGATACCCCTAATCTTCAGTTACTGCCTTTGTGGAGTTTGCACATTCTTGTTGCATGTGTACAGGGTTCAGTCTTACAACTGCAGCTTCTTCAAGCATCTCATAGTCTTATAGTTTGACATTATTCTACTTTTCCCATTCCCACTGTTGCTTGATTCATGGATTGAAAAGTTCTAGTTATATCAATTCTCTTAGCAATTAAAACAATTCAATAGAAATGAAATTCATCACTTTAAGTACATGAAACCAGTCCAGCACATCTATAACATAATTATTCTAAGACTATTTTGCCTGGAAATAAGGAGGAACTTCCTTATCCTGAATGTTTCATTATTTCAACAAAGTCAAGCTGCATTGTGTGACTAAAGTACAAGTCGAACAAACGTATTCAACTAATATTATTGTAATGAAAGTCAGGACTTCTTAATTCATAATTCATAAATCACAAAGGGGAACCTTCAGTCTGTGGTGGCAATGTTTTCAAGCTTGTGTTCATCTCTAAAGACTGATTGAAGTGTTCTCTGTTGTGGGCAACTACAGTAGTGTCTATTTACAGTTATTACATGCTGGCCCCTTGGATAGACTTAATTTCCCATACTGTAGAATTTTGTAATCTGGTAGTGATTAACTGAGGTCATTAGTCATTTTAGACTTATAACTAAGAATGATTGTAGGAGACCAGCACAAAGACAGTTGATGCATTACTGTCATAATGTAGTAGTCATAATGTCTCGGTGAAAAGGCTCCATGGTGCAACCCCCCCCCCCCCTCTGCTGACCATCTGCAACCAAGCCTGGCCTACTCACGCTATCCAGATGACTTTTTTTCTCACGGTTTATCTTACTCTTCATTTCTTCACAGTTATTCATTTATTTTTTTCATTTGTTCATCATTTTTGTCTAAGTATGACTGCCCTCTGATAACTGCTGAAGAAACAGCTGCAAGGACCCTGGAAGCCATTTTGGTTGTAGGTGCTATGATATGCATTTTAGACTTTTTTAAATAACCTTTTTCATCCAGCGATTGTCTGAACAAAAAAATATGATCAGAGGAAGAAACTCCTCAAGTTTGTTTTTTTCTTGTTTCCTTTCAGTGTATCACACTGCAGTCAAAATAACTGTATTAATCTCGGGGTCGGGGGGGGGGGGGGCAAGAAGCCATGAAGTTTTAGATACTCTGAGATGCAGTTTAGAAATTTTTAAACAACCTTTTCATCTAATGATTGGCTGAAAAATCATGACTGAGGAAAGAAATTCAGCATTCCTCTTCAACTTTACTTTTTTCTGCATCTTTTCAACATTTCACAACTGATCAAGACTACCCTGTAATAACTAAACTATGCTGTGGATCTGGGGGGGGGGGGTACCATGGGGTTACAGATTGTCTGAGGTACATTTTAAAACTTTTGTCCAACTTTTTGATTCAATGATGGGCTGAACAAAAATTGGGTATGGTAAAGAAATTCAATCCTACTTTTTTATTTTAAAGAAGAAATAAGTTGTATCCAGTTTTTAAATACTCAAAGCTGACCAAACTTCAGTTCACAATAAACTGACAAGACAAATGCTTGTGATGATATGTAATTAATATCTGTGAATAGTACCTGCCAAATATCCCCCCACTATAATACAGGTAGTCACTTTCTTTGTGTCTTTCTTGGTGTTAAATTGAGATCAAAATTAAGTCAGAGATGTCTGCAGTCAAATTTCAAAATGCTGTTTTCATAATTAAATACCCACTTCCCCAAAAGACATCCACCTTCTAGGTGCCCTTTGAATGACATACTGTGATAAAACTGGAAAAATAAGAGAACATAACATATTTGTTTTTTCTTCTGTTTTTTTAAAAAGATTGTAAAACAAATGTTTTGTAATAATTTGGAGCTTTTCTCCCCGGGCAACTGTTGAAAATGGGCTCTTACACTGTTGGACTTTCTAGGTAATCAAATGCCAATAAATAAATAAATATGTATCATTTATTTATAGATATATATATATATATATATATATATATATATATATATATATATATATATATATAAAACAGTATGCTTACTCACCATCAGAAGACAACCACCTGTATATGTCTCACACATTTCATTGATAGGAAAATGAGAAAAAAAATTATTACAATATTTTCAACTTGTTACCTCTAGAGACCTATACAAGCTATAGTGACCCTCTGAAGATTGTGAGGAAAGTTAAAGAGATAATGACTATACTGTCCCTAGCCTAATGTAAGATATAGTGACCCCTGAGGTTAGGGAGAAATGTTAAATAAATAATGACACCTTTCCTAGCCCCCACCCCAAGTACAGCAACCTTCTGTGTACACCAATTTGCAAGGCTGGTTTTAGACTATGAGAGGTTCAGGACAGGGGTTAATATCCAATTATACAGCCTTAGTGTGTAGGGTCATCAGACCTCAGAACATCTGAAGGTCTTCTTATTCTGTGATGCATTATTCCCTTTTTTTTGTTTAGAGACATGGAGTCTGCATGTCCTCCCCGTGGTCGAGTAGCATTCAAAAGACATGCGTGAATGGGCATGCCTTCATTGAAGGTTGGGCATCAGGCTGGCACCTCAGCTCAGTACAAATCTACTGCCAAACATTAGCGGACCGGAGTTCCGCTATGGCGACCCCTAACTAGGAAAAGCCGAAAGAAGAATAAGAAGAAGAGATGACTACTAAACTGACCAAGCAACATGGTCAGTTGCTTTTTTTTCCAGGACCACACACCATACTTGTCAAGTGCCCAGATTTTCCCACTATGCACAAATATTTTACATCACATTTTTGGTCTGTCTCTCATGACATTTGTGGTTCTGTGGTAAACCATTGAAGACTGAAGTCACTAAATAAGGACCATCCTTAGGTAAACTGTTCTCTAGACAAAAAGGGTATTTGTCCCCCCACTAATTTGGCTTTGTCCAGAATTCTTGCATCAAGAGGTTGAGATGTATGTCCCCCAACAAGCAGGTATAGCCACTTCAATATACAATTCAGACATCTGATTGTGATAAAAGAAGATGACTCTGCTATGCCTTTCACCTTTGTTCCAAACAGTTGCCAACCATTGAAATATTGCATGTTGCTTCATGTAATCAGCAGCTAGTCAAGACACCAACCAGGGGGTGCAACCACACTAGATCTTCTCCATACTAATATGGGGAGGGTTGCACATCCCCTGCTGTAATTTATTCCCTGGTAAGGCCACAAAATGGTCATCTTTGAAGTAAAAATAAAACCTGGACCCCAGCTAAACCTGGAATATTCAGGAACTACTCTAAGGCTAACCTCCTGCTATTAAGTAAGAACCTGGCAAAATGTCAAGCCCCCATAAAACATGAGAACACTGCTGCCTACACAGAACTGTTCACAGAAACACCGTACAAGCATGGTAATAGCTGCAAAGAGGCAGCTGTACCCACCAGGAGGAAGTGAAAAACTAACTTAAAAAACAAGCCCCCCCCCTGGTGGAATCACAAAATCAATCAGATGTATAACAGGAGGAAGAATATCTTGACAACAATTAGGAGGTGCAGCACCCAGAAGGATAAAATCACTCTAATTAAACTAAACAAACAACTCAGAGGACAAATAAAGACTCTAGCAAGGCCAAACGTGTGGTAGGTTTGGCCTCCCAGGCCAAGAACAACCACAAAGCATTCTTTAGCTATGTCCACAACCCCAAAGGCAATACACAATTGTGTGCAGAGCTCATTGTAAATGGAGCCACCTATACTGAGCCAGAATATAAAGCAAACCTCCTGGCTGATACATTCAGCTCCAGCTTTACTCCCCTTTCCCCCTCAACCCTCCCTCAGGAAATATCAAATATAACTCCCCTTACTATCACTAGGGAACAGGTCCTCAATGCTCTCTCTAAGACCAAGAACAATGCATCAATGGGCCCAGACAATATCCCAGGATGCCTTCTAAATAGCATGAAACATGACCTATCAGGGCCTCTGGAAGTACTATTTAACTGTAGTCTCCAAACAGGCTTTGTATCTTGTGAATGGAGAAAGGTAACAGTCATCCCTCTGCACAAAGGTGGGCCATCTACAGATCCTGGAAACTACAGACCCATAAGTCTCACTAGTCTTATGTAAAGCCATGGAAAGAATTACCATGGAGATGATCAAAAGACATATAGTAAACCACCAGACACCGGACCCAACCCAGTTTGGTTTCTTAAAGGGCAGAGCATGCCTAATCAACCTGGTGGACTTCTTTGAGAAGAACACCAAAGCAATGGATGAGAGCAAAATCATTCACACTGCCTATCTTGACCTGACCAGGGCATTTGGCACAATACCCCACTTGGGCATTGTTGACAAACTCAGGAGGTTAGGTACAAACCCGTATGTCATCTAGTGGATAGCAAAGTGGCTCACAGACAGGACCCAGGAAGTCAGACTTGGGGAGTTCACCTCTACAAAGAGGCCAATCACAAGTGGGGTCCCTCATGGATCAGTCCTTAGAACGCTCATTTTTGGCATTTACTTCTTTTAAGTCAAGGCCAATTTCAGTGGTCTCTGGCTGACTAAATTTGCAGATGATTGCAAATTAGGAGCTGTCATTGAATCTCACACTGATACAAATGTTCTCCAGGAGGGGCTGACACAAACAGGCAACTAGTATCAGAGTCATGGACTAAAACTAAATGCCAAGAAATGCATAATAGTATCCCTTGGGAAGTTATCCATCCCTGGTAACTATCATATTGACAACATAGTCCTTAGAGTTGACCCAGTAGCCAGGGATTTAGCGACACACATAGATAGTAATCTAGCCTTTGATCATCACGTGTCTACAGTGGTGAGGAAATCATTCTATATTGCACAACTTATAAACAAAGGTGTGGCATCTAAGTCCAAGGAAGTAATTGTTCCACTGTATTCAGCATTCATCAGACCTATCATTGAGTACAATGTCCCTGTTGGTATGTACCTAACCAAGCATATCCAACAACTGGAAAATCCACAGAGGTTCCTCACTAACAGAATACAGGGCATAAGTAATATGTCCTAAGCAGAATGCCTCAAAACCCTATCCCTGTCTCCTACAGGCTTTTGAAGGGAGATCTATGCATGTCATACAAGGCATTGTCAGACCCCACTCTGATGAATCTCCTGCATATCTGTAAAACAAACAGTACCAGAATTACCAATTCTAAAGAGTTAAACCTTGCCTGTGATATAAATAGTACCTGCAGGAGAGATAGGTATTATCCCAGAGACTACCCCGTCTATGGAACAGGCTCCCCATCCATGTGAAGCAAAGTTCATCCCTAATCCAATTCAAGTGCAACTTGGACAATTGGATGGGAAACCAGAAATTCATCCCTGGTTTGGCACCTACATCTCTGAGGTAAACAGGTAACCTGAAAATGGTTCATCCCCCAGGTCCATGCTTATACTTATCAAGGGTACCTGAACTCATCAGAGATTTGGGATGCATGATTAGGCTTAAAAAGGCCCTTGTGGCTGTTAGCCTAGTAATCACCTATGAACCTATGAGCCCTGCAAAGACAAAATAATAAGCATGCAGCAGCAGGCAACCAGTCTATTTTCACCACAGAGGACAGCCACACCAATTATGCCTACTGTCTGTGCATATCAGATGTCCATTTCAGCAGCCCATCCTATTTCTCACAAATGCAACTAGTCTTGCAAAGTCAGGCAGTAACTGTTTAAACTGAGCAAATGAGAGTCATTTACTTTCATTCAGCCACCCCAACTTCCAAACAGCAGTTATAGCCATGACATCTGATGGCTGTGTAATATTATTTTACTTCCACCACAGTCCACTCAAACAAGTTGCCACATGTTAAAGTATTTCAATCAAGTTGCACCATATATTTTACAAATCCAAGAAATATTGTCAAAAATATCTGGTTGATCACTGCTAGCATTATTGTAAAAATAATATTCATCACTTATCTCACTGGGCCATTTGTCTCATCAACTTCCTACACAAATCACAAATCCAGAAATATCACCAAAAAGTATCTAGTTGACCACCACCAGCATTATTTTAAAAATAGTAATAACACTCACTGCATTATTCCTCAAGCTTTTTCCAGAAATCTGCAGAATCTCCCTGAACATTTGAATATTTCAAAGTCATGACTCTACTCCTATGACACCATAAAGTTTAATCTTCATGTCACTTTAACTGGAATATCAAAAACCCCAAACACTCCACAGTGTAGAAACAAACTAACAAAAAAAAAAAAAAAAAAAAAAAAAAAAAAACATTCACCGGAAGGTAGCAGAAATGCCACGAGTAAAATAATTTATATTTATTCGCAGACATTAAGCACTTTCATTCAAAAACTTCATCAGAATAAAAAAAATGCAGTAAAAGCATATGTAAATACACTAGTAAAAAATTAGCACTTATACACTTGACCAATCAACTAACAATTGCAATTCATTCTATAGAACACATTTTATTAATGGCAATTTTGTATGTAAACCAACCAGTACTAACAAATATGCTAATCTAAAAACACTTTATACAGATGCTTTCATTAATACCAGGATATTTGTCTGCTTGCATCTTAACTTGCCAGAAAGTTTCTCTTTTAAGAATTTTATTCGTATAGTTTCTTCCCCTCAACTATTTTGGAGCTAACTCTAGGACATAAAAATAAAACTTTTTAAAAGACTTACATACAGTGGAATGTTTAAATAGTGCACTGTGTCTTTTTTTCTTTATAGCATGTAAGTGTTCCTTTATTCTAGCAGTAACTCCCTTGATGTCATTCATATATAAAAGGATCAACAACAGGAATATATAGCAATATACACTATGTCTGTGCTGTTACAAAGTGTTCTCCTTTAATTCTTCTATCCAGTGGGGCAGCATGATGGAAGGACCTTCCCAAGTGCAAAGCCCACATTTAAACACTCCTTGATTTGTGTCAGTATGAATATAATTAACACATGTATGATCTGTTTCTAGAAACTGCTTAACGCACCTAGCTTTTTAACATAAAAGCTGGGTTGTTTACCTATTTTCTGACTTAGTTCAAAATTCCCTTTAAGAATATTCCATTTAATCTGTAATATTTTCCTGATGTTTTTGTTATCAACTGTCATACGTAAACAGAAACTGTTTGTGCAATTTATGCTATCATTCTTATCTGAATCATTCTTGCTAGCAGCCCTGCATGTAATGTAGGAGGAAAGACAGTTTCTCCTTCAGGTGTAATCTCTTCTGTTCTTTGCAGTTGACTCCTGTCATAGCCTCTATCTGCAGATAAACCTACAATGTCTTCAAGACTTTTCAGAAAATCTACCTGACTAGTAAGTTGAGAAATTCTGATCATTTGCCCTCTTGGTATGTTCTTTCTCATAATGGGTAGATGTGCACTAGTCTTGTGCAAATAATTATTAGAAAAACACTCTTTCCTAAAAGCCTTACTGCTAAAGGTTCTATCTGTGCTATTCTAACAACTAGATACATACAAAAATGTACTTTAGTGGCTACATTATCTGAGGTGAAAGCTAGAAAGTCGCTACTTAAATTAATATCTGTTATAAATTCCAGCACATCTTCTGCCACAGTATCAGTTATTAAAAATAAGTCATCTACAAATCTTTTGTATATTTTCAAATGCTGTATAAAAAAGGAAAACATTGTAAACAATGGATCCCCCACAATCTCATAATGATATTGGTAAAGGATGGGGCAACAGTACCACTGATAGCTACAGCCTATTTTTGGCAAAAAAAAAAGAAAACCCTTATTAAACGAAAAATATTTTCTAACAATATCTCTATTAATTACAAATCATATTGATGATGTTGGAACTGTTGGAACTGTATTCACTGAACTTAGATAAGAATAACTGCAGGAATTTCAAGCCTTGTTCTATAGGTATACAAGTATATAAAAAATTTACATTGAAGGTCATTATTTTAGTTTCCAAGACTGTTTTACTCAGACATTCTAAAAATGCCAAAAATTTTTGATATAGCTCTTTAAATTTTGAACTAACGGGTTAAGAAAAAATCCCATATGAATAGATAAATGGTCTGTAATGCTGTCTTTTGCAGCAACACTAGGCCTGAAACTAGTCAGGTAGATTTTCTGGAAGGTCTTGCAGACACTGTTAGTTTATTTGCAGATAGAGGCCATGACAGGAGTGAACTGCAAAAACAGTAGACAAGATTACACCTGAAGGAGAAACTGTCTTTCCTCCTAAATTACATGCAGGGCTGCTAGCAAGAATGATTCAGATAAGAATGATAGCATAAATTGCACAAACAGTTTCTGTTTACGTATAACAGTTGATAACAATGACATCAGGAAAATATTACAGATTAACTGGAATATTCTTAAAGGGAATGTTTAACTAAGTCAGAAAATAGATGGATAACCCAGCTTTTATGTTAAAAAAAGCTAGGTCCATTAAGCAGTTTCGAGAGACAGATCATACATGTGTTAATTATATTCATACTGACACAAATCAAGGAGTGTTTAAAGGTGGGTTTTGCACTAGCTGCAGCTACATTTGGGAAGGTCCTTCCATCATGCTGCCCCACTGAGTAGAAGAATTAAAGGAGAACACTTTGTAACAGCACAGACATAATGTATATTGCTATATGTTCCTGTTGTTGATCCTTTTATATAGGAATGACATCAAGGGAGTTACTGCTAGAATAAAGGAACACTTACATGCTATAAAGAAAAAAAAGACACACACAGTGCACTATTTAAACATTCCACTGTATGTAAGTCTTTTAAAAAGTTTTATTTTTATGTCCTAGAGTTAGTTCCAAAATAGTTGAGGGGAAGAAACTATAAGAATAAAATTCTTAAAAGAGAAACTTTCTTGCAAGGTAAGATGCAAGCAGACAAATGCCCTGGCATTAATAAAAGCATCTGCATAAAGTGTTTTTTTAGAATACCATATTTGTTAGTACTGGCTGTTTTACAGACAAAATTCTCATTATTTAAATGTGTTTTATAGATTGAATTTGAACTGTTAATTGATTTGTCAAGTTAAGTACTAATTTTGTATCAGTGTATTTAAAACTGTTTATTACTGCACTTTTAATTCTGATGAAGTCTTTAGATGAAAGAGGTTAATCTCTGTGAATAAATATGAATTATTTTACTTCAATTACTTGTGGTGTTTCTGCTGCCTTCCAATGAATGTTTATTTGTTATTGACTGTAGTATCACCATTGTACAGGTTCAGTTGTGTTGTGAACATATTTTCTTTTAGTGCAGGCCCTTATTTATTTTTAGAGCAAAGAAATATTGCTCAAATAAACAAACAAATAAATAAATAGATAAATAAATAGGGAAAGAGCACCCATACAAGCACGGTGCCCTAAGTGGTTGCTAATTCACCTGGTTCTAAAGCCAACCCTGCAAACCATCTAGGTTCAGGATTAATCAGTGTATTCTGTAGTGCAGACAACTGTCTTGCATGGCTACATAATCAATTCTGTTATAAACTTCTGATGGTATGTTTCTAGAAACGTAGGTGGTATGCTCTGCTGCTTTTTTTAATGCAAGGTACAAAGAAATATTTGCAAGGATAACCTGTTAGTGTCACAGCTAAAGTCAGCAAATGAGTTTTGAATCATCATTTGGGACTTTCCTTTCCCATGATTTCTGATAAAGCTACCATACCATGCAACATCACCAATAAGCACTAAAAATCAAAATTGCCTAGCTCTATCATCTGAAGGAGAAAGAAAAAAGTGAGGTATTTTATCTCTTCATAGTTTACAGAATGATAAGTTTGTGTATTATGTTGGGCAACTTTTACACAGTTTGTAGGATAACAGTGGGGCAATTACATTTAGTGTATTCAGTGTAGTTGTGTTTCATTTTTACATCTATGCACAGATGGATAATTATTTTTAATTGTAACACCTGTATAGTCAAGTTTCGGTCTCTCTATAGTTCATTTTTAATCTAGATTAAAACAACATAGCCTGCTTTAACAATGACTTATTTCTTGTTATCTTTAAATTCCTGGCCACTGTTATCATATGCCAATCAACTTCTTCACTTTCAGAACTGCTCTTACGTAACTGCAGGATGTACAGTTGGTAGAATAGTTTTCAAAACATAACAATAAAAGTATTATGAGACTCCTTTTTGTGAAGTTAACCTCTCCAGCACCTGAAGGGTGATGCAATAGTAAAATTACTGGCAGTTCAAGTTGCTGTTTAGAAAGTCACAGTATTCGATTTTGATTTTAAATGCTCCCTCATAGCTGAGTGTAGACCAAAAGGCAAAACCAGCTCCTATGAAAAATATGCTCCTCATAAAAGTGTCCAGTCATGTAATTCAAAATCTAAAGTTATTTTCCAGTCATACCATAATACTGTGAGATGAAAGGTAATGGCTGGTTCAAAGCAATCATAGCATCTGTCATCTTACATATTTTTCAGGCTTAGCTTGTTTAGCTATATGTTATTATGTTCAACAATGTTGTTGATGTGTTCAAAAGACAAAGGTATCTTTACAATCACTTTAGACAGTATGACATTGCAGATATTGTAGAAAAATCAGAAATATCATTCATTAGTAACAGTCTGTGCCAAAAAGTGTATATATAACATTAAGGTTATAAAGAAGCCAGCAACAAAAGGGTCCATTTGCAGCAGCAGCTGTAAACTTAACCATAGTTGTTATCAAAATTTCTTAAAAGCATGTTGTGAATAGAATAGTGCCTGTACTACAGTTCAAACCATTTAGAGGAATGAAGACAGTCTCTGTTATCAGGTTAAGGAATAGCCTCCTGCAAAGAACACAAAATAAGCAGGCATATGACACTATAAAATGAGGCAATTAGGAAGTAAAGTAACATGGATGCGTGCACAATACTGGTGGGAACTTCTAATGAAACATAATAAAGAACAGAAAAATATGAAGCACAAAATAAAAACAAATAAAAAAAATAAACAGAAACAGAAGTTGAAATGTTCATGAAGCCATGTGGCCCACTGGCACCTTGGCAAGGTATAAACCTGTGCTTCAAGCAATCATAGACAGCCTTACACATATGCAAACTAGGTGGCCATTGTAGGATGCTGACCTGGTAAGGGCACTTTTCTGCTATTTATTTATATTCATAAAGTAAAGAAGCACAGTGTTCCTCTATTTAATAAAATAAATAAATTCATCCATGGTGCACAGTGTCCCTATTCCATTAGATGCACCAGCTGCAGAGCCCTGTGTATTAACTGTTGTACTATTGGCTATTCAGTTTGATAGCCACCTGCTCCTTCCAATCCACAGTCTACCTAGACAACAAATCAGGTAGCTGGGTGAAAAGAAGCAGGAAGTCAACAAATCTGAAAGTGTAGAGAATATCTGTGGTGTGAAGAAGACGTTGTTCCATTGGGAATATTATGAGGTCTTTTTTTTTAAATACGTTTCCTAGCATGTGACCGGATATTGTGGAGATATTATAAATGAATGGCTAATTGTAGTTCACAGCCGGACCTCATTTTGATGAATGTCCCTAATTTCATCTTATATGCTTGCCCATGCCCTCGTTTTTTTTTTTTTTTATTTTCTGGTGAGCCACTGAGGATCGCATTCAGTTAAAAATGTGAAACATCGGACTGCTATCCTTCCTATTCTTCGAAAGATACGTTGTTGGAAATCCCGTCGTTCTATTAACTAGACAAATTAGAGTAACATAGAAAAAAATTTGGCCCGTCTGTGTGGAATTTGAATGATGGTCATGCCTTGCACATTATTCAGATTTTGCAAAATTAATATGGTTTGTGTGAAGCAATTTAGAATACTTTCATGTGTGACTAGAGTTTCCCAGGACAAAGTTAAAATACAATAAATGGCTGTCGTTTTTGTCATAATCAGATTTCTGAAGTGCAGACAGATATAGCTATAGCTATGCATCTGGGTGTAGGAACTGTCCATTGAAAGTAAATGACCACTTGTTGTTTGCTCATATTGAACAGTCACTGCCTGGGTTTGAAGGAGTAGAGTCCACTTTGGAGCAGTAAGATGAACTAACCTACAGTTATTACTGTTTGTTTGGGTACTGCATGTTGTGTTCAAATTTAAGTGCATTATTGTACTTGGATAATTGTATAGTGAAGAGAATATACAACTCAACTTTGATAGGAGGCAAACTCACAGAAGGCCTAAAATAAGGCTTAGAGTTTATTAAAAATGTATACACACACACACACACACACACATATATATATATATATATATATATATATATATATATATATATATATATATACATTGACAGCTTATTCTAATGTTGTCTGTTTGGTTTAAGCAGTCACTTTATGACTTTGCAAGACCAGTGTGCATTTGCAGCATTAAATTGATTTGTATGAAGCAACTTGGGTTGGGCAGCATAGTGATGCAGTGGTTAGCAGTCTCATCTCACAGCAAGAGATTCTCTGGTTTGATTCTTAGCTGATGTGCCTTCTGTGCGGAGCCTACCTAACCTGCAATCACAGGGGCTTCCTCTGGGTGATCCAGTTTCCTCCCACATCCCAAAAACATAAATCTGGAACATTTCTCCCCAGCCTCTGCTGAAAATGGGCTCTGTCCCAGTTGGACATTCATGGTAAACAAATGTTAAATAAATAAACAAAAATGTGGAATAATTTAATATTAGACTACTGTGTGTGTGTGTGTGGAACACATCTGAAATGCATCACATGCCTGTCACTTTCATAACAACTTTTATTTTCTGGTGAGCCACTGAGGACTGCATCACTTAAAAATGTGACCACAAAAATAACTTTAAGGGCTGGAAGGGGGAGAGAGCCATCTGTTGAAAATAACTGACCCTCTTATTTGTTTTGTTTAAACAGTCTTTGTCTGGTTATATTTGACTAATGTGCACTTTTGTGAAGCAAGATGGGTTACTTTACAGTGTTTACTGTATGCTTGTGTTAAACTTGACCTACATTACTATGACTGCTATTGTTTATTTATTATCATTTTTTTCAACACAATCAGACATCTGAGATGTACACAGTCTGTCAGGTGGCTGTATTTGATTGGTATGAAGGCCATCAATAGATTAGGTAACTTTCTTCTACTTTTGTTTGATCACTGTTAAATAACAACCCTTTCATATGATGTAGCAGAATTAGGATCACATATTATACTGCATTTGTTGAAATCATTGTAAAAACAGTACTGTTATGGATTATGGTTGTATGTGCATGTGGGGGGGGGGAGTAACAAGTTGGTAATAAATGTGGAGTCTGCATGGTCTCTGCATCAGTTTATTTCTGTCTGTGCTCTGGTTTCCCCACTATTAAAATCTATGTTGTAGGTGACTTGACATCCATTGCCTGTAGGTATGAGAGCAGCATACGTGTGTCTTTTTCCATGTTGTGATATACCTGGCTTGTCAGAAGCAGTATCAGTATATGTGGTGGAAAACTGATACCCCTGACAAGCCAGATATATAGAGTTTGTGAGTGTGTGTGTGTGTGTCTGTGTGTGTGTGTGTGTGTGTGTGTGTGTGTGTGTGTGTGTGTGTGTGTGTGTGTGTGTGTGTGTGTGTGTGTGTGTGTGCGTGTGTGTGCGTGTGTGTGTGTAAAAACTAAGAGCACTGATTGTTTCCTTTGGACACACATGATGCTGTCAGGCACGTACCTAAATTATGTAACTCTTCTGGGTAGCATGAAATAACAGTTAAGAAGTCATCTTTCCAAACATAATACATAACATGCATTAGAGCATGTCCAGACCCTCAGAGTTTTTACCACAGTGGATTTTGATGCAGGCTTAGTGGTGGTCTCTGCCATGAACACTATCTAGTTTAAAGCTGACTCTGTTCAGAGGTGTGCACAGAAACTCAGTGCAGCTCATGTGGTGAACTGGGAATCATGCTATTATTTCTTAAATCTTCATCACACTTCAGAGGTGTGCACGGGTCACTACAACTTGCATTCAGACTGGGGACAGTGTGGACATTATTTTGCCAACTTCTCTCACAAAGTTCAGAGGTGTACATAGAATGTCATTATAGCTTGTATAGGTATGTCTATTTTCTAGGAGCAACAATATTGAAGCATTACTGCAATCATTATTTTTTCTTGCAATCAAACATGAGATATATATACATGTGTCTATCATTTGGAATAGCTAAGGAGGTATACTGTTTATATGTGCCTGACAGCAACAGGTATTGTAGTCTACTTTTTTCAGCTATGCCCAAGTCAGACATTAAAGGTATCCATAGGTGGTGGTTATCTTTTAGGGTAAAGGTGAGAAGGCAAGCTTTATATACATATGACAGCAATGATTTGTGATATATGACTGTGGTCACTTGAAACTTCACTTTCACCCCAATCTAACATCAAAGGGGTATACAGGAGGTATAGACAGCCACAGGGGAACCGTTTGTCCCCATGTAATGCAAACCTTTTATGGGTTTATTTGAAGCAGAACATCTCTATAATTTAGATTTTGTTAGGAACCCTCTGCTCGTACAATAATAGCACACACACATCTAATATCTCCTCTTCTATATGCCTCACCCATCTTTACTAAACTATCTAAACACAACCTCAGCAAACTGGAAAGGTCCTATAATAACATCGCCAGATTTGCCACAGGAAACCCATTTCGAACCCATCATTGCCTCAATTTAAAACAGCTAGGCTGGCTTGAACTACAGAACCTAATCAAATTCAATCAACTAACTATAGCTCACAAAACCCTTTACACACCATCCAAAACACCAGCTCTATCCACACTAATCACTCCCTACAAGAACCTAGATTCCCTTAGGTCTTCACATAAACTCTTAGCTAGTTCTACCAAAACAAACAACAAGGCCGGTGACTCTCTTTTTTCAAATACAGTAGGGAAAGCCTGGAATCTCCTACCAAATGACATTTCTACACTTCCCTCACTATCCATTTTCAAAAATAATCTGAAAGTATATCTCAAATCTCACTGGCTATGTTACTGTTCCAAACCTGACTAGCTCTATAGTCACCCTAAACTCTGATCTTCCCCTTCTTTTCCTTCAGGAAAAAAAAAAAAAAAAAAAAAAAAAAAAAAAATATGTTTTTTGGTTCTGCCATATTAACTGCATCTACTGTTAAGAGTTAATTCTATACTGACAATTTACTTTGAATTGTTAGAATTTATCCTGTAAATCAGTCTGTTTTTGCTTGTATTTTTTGTATTGATTTTGTTTATATGCTTAACTCACAGAAATTTGTTAATTTAGCTGTATTTACCTAGGAGCTTTTCTCCCCGGGCCTCTACTGAAAATGGACATGTATCCAGTTAGACTAGCCCGGTAAACAAATGTAAAATAAAAATAAATAAATAATAAATAAATCATGTGATTATGTAGTTTAGGTTTAATGATGACCTGATTTTTTGTGTAAAGGTGGTCAAGAATTGGTTACTATATTTATACAAGAGTTACAACCAAACAGATTTGGTCTGCAGTTTGATGGTGTACGACAGGGAAACAGGGTTCCATTTTTAGGTGTGGAATTGGAAGGTCAGGAAAATGGCAGGATTAGCACTAACGTACATAGGAAATTTGAAAATAGAAGCCATTTTTTTTTAGATAGCAGGAGTTGCCATCCTCCACATTTAACAAAATCATACCCTATAGTGAGTTATTACATATAAGTAGGCTTTGTAATGATAGTGAAATTGTGGAAAAAGAATTATTAAAAACATATAGGATGTTTAAACAGAAAGGTTATGAGGAAGACGTCATTAGGGAAGCAATGAATAGATTGTTGGGAGGTGATCACCAAACTAAAATAATTCAGTATAGTAAGAGAAATAAACCTGGTCAATATGATGATAGTGAAACCCTGTATAAAAAGATGTATTTTGTTATTATATATAATGTTATTACTGAAACAGCTTTGGACATTATTAGGTTTTATTGGGGCTTCTTGCTAAAAAATAAGGATTTTGTTAATATCTTAGACATGATTGCTCATAGTTATTTTATTAAACCTGAAGGTATGCTAGTTAGGGAAACTGAAAGTTTGGGTACGTTGGCCTGTAGGAACTGTTCAGTTTGTAAATATATATTTAAGACTTTTAACAAACTTAATAATGTTGTACAAAGACATATATACATTACTTTTGTTTTACTAAGCAATATTAAAGCAAAACTAAACAATATAATATGAAATTAAGTGGGGGCTTCGCCCCCACACTCCCCATTGTGGGGGGCTGTGTCCCCCACACCCCCAACTATATATTCTAACTCCAGGGTCGCACTACAGTGGGGAAGGGGACATATCCCATTTTCTTGCCAATAATACTTGTCAGTCAAATGAAGTGTCGGTCAAATGAAATTTCGGTCATTTGGTCTCGGGCAAATGGGTGTCGGGCAAATGGAAGTTCAGGAAAATGAAGTAGACCCATATATATATATATATATATATATATATATATATATATATATATATATATATCAACACCAAGATATCTCAGAGAAAAAGAAATAGTCAGAAAAATGTCAGTCTGGATTTTTGTTTATAGAAGTTCACATTTTTACTCATTCAGTCTCACTATTTCAGGGCTTTCAGATACAAGTCTGTGAACATCAAAAGGATACTATTTTGGGTGCCCACGTAGCTACAATGGCACATTGTGACATTATCAAAAAGAGACAATTCAGTGTACACTGCAGATTCTAAGAAGAACACTTGTATCAAATGCCAAACACTAAAGCAAAATTGTTTTCAGCAACTTTGATTATGCCCTGACTTAGGTGTAGGGTCCATTCCCTATCATGGTATGTAAAAACCTAAGCATTTGGAAAATTAAACCAAAGCATACTGAAACCAAAGCATATTGAACTTAATACCTTCAAACCATGGGGTGTCAAACTAGCTGGCTGTGTCAAATAATAACACCTGGCATCCAAGTTTTTCCCCTCCATATTGATCAGGTCCTAAGTTAGTTATAAAACACCTGACAGAAGCAGAAAGACCCTCCAGGTGAAGTGTTGCGCTTTTGTAGATTATGAATAACTGGCTGGAACAGGAAACACTAATGGAAATAAGATCTTAGTGTTGTGAGGGATCATAAAGCTGCTGGGAAGGTCAGAAGTTGAGTGGTGGAAAACAAAATAAGTATTAATAAGATGTGCTTTTATTAGCCGAATCTTATCACAGCAAAATAGGGCATGCAGTACAGAGAAATTTACCTTAGCCAGGATACTAATCTCTGTCATCATGCATGTATTCTTTTTTTCTTCTTCTTCTTTTGGCTGCTCCCGTTAGGGGTCACTACAGCGGATCATCTACTTCCATTTCTTCCTGTCCTCTGCATCTTGCTCTGTCACACCAACCACCTGCATGTCCTCTCTCACCACCATCCATAAACCTTATCTTAGGCCTTCTTCTTTTCCTGTTACCTGGTAGCTTCATCCTTACCATCCATTTCCCAATATACTCTGCATCCCTCCTCAGCAAATGTCCAAACCAATGTAATATCGCCTCTCTGGCTTTGTCTCCAAGCTGTCCAACCTGGGATGACCCTCTAATATACTTATTCCTAATCCTGTCTACCCTCGTCACACCCAGTGCAAATCTTAACATCTTTAACTGTGCCACATCCAACTCTGACTCCTGCTTTTTTGTCAGTGCCACTGTCTCCATCCCATATAACATAGCTGGTCTCACTACCTTCTTGTAGAACTTCCCTTTCACTCTTACTGTCATCATGCGTATGTGCACTTAATAATACACTGTCACATGGCACGCACACTAAGGGCTGTTTAAAGAAATACCAAATCAGGTAATAGCATGTCCTTTGGGTATGGGTGGAAACTAGAGCACCCATAGAGAATCACTAAACATTTCGACTAATCCATCCAGAGTGCATCACTGGAAATGTTTTTGGTCAAAAGAAATTGCTCTCATTATACTTTCATTTTTCTGCAGGTTTTCTTACAAGTCACAAAAAGACAAATTTGGAAATGGGCTAATGAAAATAAAGCTACATTTTAAGAGCTCAATAAATGCTTTCACTGTGCACCTGTTCATATGCTTTGGCTAGCCCAAACTCCAAAGCTCCATGTAACTTTGAGACTACAGCTTCATTTCTGGAGTGAGAAAATATAGTTACATTACATCTGTTATGTTTAGTTTAATATTTATTAATTCAAAAAATCTTAACATTACATGCTATGAAAAACAAGTTATTGCCACTATCTTAAGCACATTGTTTGAATTGCCTGTTGTTCTGTATATTTAGCACACATCTGAGTGTTTTGATTTGATGGAGAAAAATCATTCTTACAGCAATAGCTAACTGTGAGCTGACCATTGATCATAGGTGTTCCTGACATATCATAATGTAATGTTACACAATTTAGATAATATTCACCATAAACAAACAAAAAAAAAACTCTCTGTATGTCTCTACTGCATGAATTAACTGGCAACTGCTTGCCTGTTGCAGGAATATTTGTGTAAGGGTGCAATGTGAGAATTGCATAACGAGTCTACATTATGTTTTACAAAAGGTATAGCTAAGCAAATGGCAAGAGTACTGCAAAAAGCATTTTTGCCTCAGTTATAAGTCAAGGAGCTAGATTCAGAAGTGTAATCCATGTCGCCTGTTGAAGATAGTTATGTGGTCATCTGATTCTCTGCTCTTGCGAGTTTGTGATTTAGAAAGAGAATCATGTTCTTTGTAGTCCACATTAAATGCATTACACTCTAATGAGTTAGTCAAGACTCAACCAAACGCCCTGGTTTGGGGTGACTTTAATTACCCATGCATAAACTGAGCAAATTATACATGTTCTAACTCACTTCCCCAAAGGTTACTGGACTTCATTAACTGCAGTGCCCTAGAACAGCTGGTTGCCACAACCACAAGTGGTTCAAACATCCTGGACGTGGTACTCACCAACATGGGAGACTGCTGCACCATCCCCAGTGTGTGTCCATCCCTGGTAAGATCAAACCACAAATCAGTCTTGGTAGAATAATAACACAAGACCACCCCCTTACCAACAACTAGACTAAAAAACTTCTCCAAGGCCAGTTACAGCCTCTTACATGATGGCATAAGTACCTTCATAGCACCTCTCCCTACTGATAGAACAGACACCTATGCTGAGTTACAGACCAATGCATTAAACAAGCACCTGTACAATTGCATTGACTCTGCCATGCCTGATAGAACCAAAGCAAGATCTTTAAGGGAAAAACAAACCTACCTGGTGGACAACTGCCATTAATAGGCTATACAATAGGAGAAAGTAGTTGCTGTCTAAGAGCAGGAAGAAATGCTCTCAAAACTGGAAACACTGCCTCCTCAACTTAAAACAAGCAAATAATACACCTAATGAAGTCCTCCAAAGCTAACTATGAATCCAAATTAGCTTCCATAACTAAGGATAACCACAAGTCATTCTTTAGTTACATACTTAACCTCAAAGGTAAGGCCCATATTTGTGCGGAACTTGCTGCTGATAGGTTCAGTGAAAAAAATCACTCCTCTGTCCCCACCACATATACCCCAAATCATCCCAAACACCTGTCCCCCACCTCATATCTCAGAGGACTAGGTCTTAAATGCACTTTCCAAGGCCAAAAACACAGCTTCTATGGGACCAGACAACATCCCGAGCTGTGTTCTGTATGGGTTAAAACAGGACTTACCATCACTATTGAGCACACTTTTCAATCACAGCCTAAGCACTGGCTTCAACCCATTGGAATGGAAAACAGGTACTGCCATCCCTTTGCACAAAGAGGGTGCATTCATGAACCCCGGGAACTATAGACCCATTTGCCTGACAAGCCTTATCTGCAAGGCTATGGAACAAATCATCACAGACCTTATTAATAAAGATATAGGAAATCTCCAAATGATCAACCCCACCCAGTTTGGCTTTGTCAAGGGGAAGTTATACCTGTTAAACTTTGTGGACTTCTTCTAGACAGTCAGCAAAGCCCTACATGAGGGCATATCTGGGTATATGGCTTACCTAGAGTTAGCCAAGGCCTTTGACACAATCCCCCACTCAGGCATAATTGATAAACTCACCCAGCTGGGTATCAAACCATATATTGTCAGATGGGTTGCAAACTGGCTCACTTGTCAAAACAGGGTACTCCACCTCCTCCAGCAGACCCGTAAACAGTGGTGTTCCACAGGGATCAGTTCTGGGACCCCTACTATCTAGAATCTACTTCTCTGAAGTGCAGACTAAAACTAAAGGACTGTGGCTGATAAAGTTAGCTGATGACTGCAAACTGGGATCAATCATTGAAACCACTAGCAATGTCAACATCCTGCAAGAAGGTCTTACGCAGACTAATGACTTTCTCCAAAGTCATGGTTTTAAACTTAATGCAAATACATGCATTATCACCCCCTTTGGCAAGGGTGAAGTTCCTGGAAACTACCACATCAATAGCAATACCCTAAGCACATAGTCAGTGGTGAGAGATTTGGGCACACTTGTAGACAGCAACCTTAACTTCGCTCACCATATCTCCAAAGTGGTAAGAAGGGCAATTCATATTGCTCATCTCATAAATAAGGGCATTGCCTCCAGAAAAAAAGAGGTTATATTCCCCCCTGTACTGTTCCCTCATCTGGTCAATAATAGAGTACAATACTCCATTTGGTATGTTCCTTTCTAAACACTTGTAGCAACTGGAGAGACATTCTCAAGTCAAATGACACACAGGTCACTTGCTCAAAGGACCATAACCTAGCATGTGACATCAACAAAACTTACTGGAACAAGCTTCCTATTCATGTTAAAGAAAGCCCCTTGTTGGCCCCATTTTAATGCAATTTTGATGATTGGATGGGTAACTAGAAATTAACCCCAGGGGTTCCACCTGTGTCCCTCTTGGACAGTGGCAGTAGGTGTTGATTTTAGTGTCTGCTTGAACCAGTTATCCTTGGGAACACAGGTTGAACTTGGTTTGGCTTGTAAGGGCCCTGGGGCTGTTAGCCTAGTAACTTCCTATAATCATATGATCTTATGATCCTATATATGGCATACAAAGCCCTGCAAATTGTATTTTGCAGTAGTACAGTAAATGGGGCACTTATTAAAGAAAGTAAATGGGGTATTTATTAAATGAAGTAAATGGGGTATTTATTAAAGGAAGAATAAGACTGTGTCCCAGAGAACTAGTTGTGGAGGGGAGCACCTACTTGGATCTAAGCACTTCAGGGGTAAGTAACAATCTAGTTTGTTATACCCAACAGAAAAATTAAACCCAACAGAAGAGTTAATCTAACACCAGTTCTGCCTCAACATCAAAAACCATGGGAGATGTATATGTCAGTAAAATCAGTGCCTTAAACCAATTTAGACAGCAGCCCTTGTGACATAGAACTGTTCTACACATCTAGACTTCAGCTGGTTGCCCAAAAGATAATTGAAAGAAACTACCATTGCCCATGGAGTTACACTGTCAAGGCCCAACAGTAGCACTATCAATGCTGTACAACTAATGTTGGTCTTCACCAGGCAGTAATTGCACATGTTGTGCCATTTCCCAAAGGACAGTGGTGCACTGTGCAGATTTAATAATCAATTGGTATCTTGAGCTGAGGAGCACAGTTCACAAAGTCTAAGCAACCTATTAGACTCATCAGTTACAGACATTTGCAAAGCAGACTTATTCTGCGCATGACAGATGCTGATGTTGGCAGTCAGCCACACTTCTGCTCACTATTGGCCTGTTGTTCTTTCTATGTGGCACACACATTTGTGATGAGCACCCACATGGATGTTTAATACCAGTGACAGTGGAGCCTTTATTGGCTTTACATCCCATTGCAGCATATAGATTTCTGTACATGACATGGATGATGGGCACTCAGAATCACGCAGGGTAGCTATAGAAGACGGTGACACTATCTCTGTGCTTGTGCATGATATCACATACAGCTTGACATTGCACACAGTGTTGTACCGAATCTAAGGGTAATGCATACCTAGCCTGGTGTGAAATGTGAGCAAAACCATTCACTGTTTAAGTGGTCTTTTAGAGACAGTTTGAAGGATTAGAAGGAGGTGTCTGTTCTTATGGCTGTAGGGATACAATTACAAGCTATAATGACAGACTTAAGAAGTTAACTTGTGACTCTTTCTGCCATTTCACACTGAGCTAATTGGAGGAAGTCAGAGGAAGGGCTCTGAGCTAACGAATCTGTGATATATAACATTAAGTATCTTATTTTTTGCTTATTTCTGAGTTATTTGTAGCACTTTTATTTTACTCACTGTGTGTGAGGTATTTAGTAGAATTTTCTACAATTGTTAAGCATCTGGTTGGGTTTGTTTGTTCTGATTTTTTTTCCCACCTTCCCTCCCTCTTGTCATCCTGTTTTTATACTTGGTGGCTTTGAAGTTGCCCACCCCTACTGTAAATTTGATCTGGGACACTCTTCCCAGTCTAGTGTCACTACCTCATTCTACCTAATCCAGGGAGAACATTTGAGAAGGCCATCCCAGTTAGCTTCTGCTCCTCCTTTCTCCTTTCCACAAAAAAAAAAAAAAAATTCTAAGCTTGTTTCCTGCCTTTCCTATAAATTGTCTAGTCCAGATACAGATTTGCTGTATCCAGGACTGTTTGTAAGCTTCTGAGCCCCCAAGCCTTTCTGTGTTGGAGCCTTCCAGCTTAATTTTGTTTCTTAGAACTAGCCAGTTTTATAGTTTCAGCACTCAAATCTGTTTCTCTGAGCTCAGCACTTGTTCAGAACTCATTGTAAGCACTAAATAAGCTACAAATTACTACAGCACTCAACTTTCCTCACTTGTCTAGAGGAAGACAGTTTTTAGTACTTAATAAATAAGCACCTATCCAGGCATGTCTAAGGGTCAGCTCCCGGTGTTTTCTCCTGACTACCTGATGAATTTGGACATCTTGGAGCAATGCAGCAATTGCCTCATGTACAAAGACAACCCTGTCCTCCTACCACCCAACACTACAACCTGTGAGAGATGCACTTATATAACCAAACTGGAAGCAAAGCTCTCTTCACCCAAGACTGGACTAGACAGTCAAGAGGAGAAGGTAAACACTTGCACCACACCACACTCATCACATAGCCCCTCAAAACTTACACCACCAAAACACACACATAGAAACACAAAACACACACCTACATTCGCGGAGGCTCTCAAAAAAATCTACTCAAGCAACAGGGACCTCCAAAGCAGAAACGCAAGCAACCACCACCCTCCAACACAACCCAAATGACACATAGCCTACAAACTCAGTGTGCCACTCAACCACAACCCATAAGGGATAACAACGTAACCAACACTCTAGTCATAGGTGACTCTATAGTCAGGCACACTGATGTTCCACTCACCAGGCTAAACAAGGAGAAAGTTACTGTCAGCTGCCTGTCAGGTGCCAGGATCTGCCACATAACACCAGCACTCAGGTCACTCCACAGCAAGTACAAATATGACTCTGTCATTGTCCATGTTTGTGTGATTGACCTGAGACATACCTCCCTAGACTACATGAAAAGAGACATGGAGGAGCTTTCTGATCTTGTAGCACAGGCAGCCTTGCGCTGAGTAGCATCCTGCCATCACCCAGAATGATACCACAGTACAAGGACAATATGATTGACTTCAACAATTGGCTAAGCTTCTGGTGTCATTCTAAGAGGATCCAGTATCTGTCTGCCTGGGAAGATATGCTCGACAAACCACGATGCTTTGCCAGAGATGGCCTGCACCTGTCGCCCTTGGGATTCCGGATACTGGCTAAGACTCTTGCCACCCCTATAGTGCCTTTTTTAGGCAAGGTTCAATTGACAAATTCACCACCATAACAGGTACAAGCAAGCAAAATCTGAGGGTAATGCTACTTAATGCTAGAAGTCTAACCCTCAAAATGCACTCACTCGAGCACTCCTTAAAATGGAGAACATCGACATCTGTGCAGTGATAGAGACCTGGTTCAAGGCCTCAAGGCTCCAGAGAGCAGTCCTGCATTACCAGGCTATAATTCATACCACACCTTTCGTTCACCTAACCTGGACCAAAGCACTAAAAGTGAAGGCGTGTCCATATTCATTAAGGATATCCACACCTCCAGGCTAGTTGTTCAGCATAATGCATCTGAGATTATCCAAGTGCAACTAACTCTGGGCAAGGCCGCAATGCAAATTGTAGCTTGCTACAGATCCCCCACCATGCCCCAGGATTCCAACTCCTCATTTCTTGATACACTGGAAAATATTAGGGTACAACCTAACACCCTAATAATGGGCTATTTCAACTACCCCACCATTAACTGGGAAAACTTCTCATGTACCAACTCTTGTGCTCACCGTTTTCTGTAATTCATAAATTCCAGTGCCTTGGATCAACTTATCCACACCTCCACCAGGGGCAGCAATATCCTAGACCTGGTCATTACCAACATGGGCAACCGGTGTTCCACACCAGAGGTCGATTCGTCGTTGGTCAGATCCAACCACAAGCAAATCACTCTAGACATCCACATCCCACCCCCACCCCCCATTAGGGAAACCACCGTAAACAATTTCTCCAAAGCCAACTTCACGCTTCTTAAGACAGAAGTGGCAAACTTCATGACACCCATGCTGATCGTCAATAGAGATATGACTGCTGAATCCTATATAATTGCACTTTATAAGCACTTACATGAGTGCATGGATCGTGCAATCCCTAACAGAACCAAGATGCTATCCTCCAAAAAAGGAAACCAATCTGGTGGTCCCCTGCTATAAACAAACTATACAACAGAAGAAAGAAACTGTTCCAAAAAAAGAGTAAAATCCCATGATTAGAGGAACTCTGTGGTCAGCCTCAGTAAGAAGCTGAGATCCCTCATAAAATCCTCCAAAGCTAGTTAAGAAAACAAAATTGCCAGTGATTATAAAGACAGCCACAAAGCATTCTATAGCTATGTAAAGAATCTCAATGGCAACACTCAGATCTTCTCTGAGTTACAGCACAATGGCACTAAATATACCGAACCAACTGATATTGCCAACATCCTGACAGATAGGTTCAGTGCTAACTTTACCCCTCTCTCATCCCCTAAAGGGCCCGTCTTTATACCGGAAGAATGCAACGTACCTGTAATCATGGCTGCACAGGTAAAAAAACACACTCTCCACAGCCAAGAACACATCATCCGTGGGACCCGACAACATCCCAAGCTGCGTTCTACATGAACTACAGAACAAACTGGCACCCCACCTAAGTACCATGTTCAATCATGGCCTCACCTCAGGCTTTGTGCCCACTGAATGGTGCACAGCAACGGTTATCCCACTCCACAAAGTAGGAGCCACCACGGACCCCAGGAACTACCACCCCATTAGCCTGATGAGACTGGTCTGCAAGGCTATGGAGCGTATCATCATGGAACTTATAAACAATGACATTGGTAATCTGCAAACTCTGGACCCTTCCTAGTTTGGGTTTGTAAAAGGCAGATCATGTCCCCTAAACCTGACAGACTTCTTTGAATAGGTCACCAAAGCCGTAGAGGAGGGTAAGGTGGTTCACACAGCCTATCTAGATCTCGCCAAGGTTTTCGACACCATCTCCCACTCTGGAATTATAGACAAACTCCCTAAACTAGGTATAAATCCCTATGTCAGAAGATGGGTTGCCAACTATCTCACTGACAGAACCCACACTGTGAAAGTAGCAGACACTAAATCCAACTTCATACCAGTGACAATTGGAGTACCACAGAGTTCAGTCCTAGGTCCTCTCCTGTTTGTTATCTACTTCTCTGAAGTACAGGCTAACAAAGAAGGTCTTTGGCTAACAAAGTTCACAGATGACTGCAAACTAGGCATAATCAAAACTCCTAATGATGTGGACACCCTACAAAAGGGCTTCACTGAGACAGATGCCTGGTGTCAAAGCCATGGCCTCAAGCTCAATGCCAAAAAGTGCATTGTCATCCCTTTTGGTAAAAACTCTGTACCCATGAACTACCACATAGGCGGTAGTCTACTTAACACTGAAAGTGTGATAAGAGACCTTGGGACACAGGTGGACAGTAGTCTCTCCTTTGATAATCACATCGCCACAGTAGTCAGGAAATCCTTCTACATGGCACACCTCATCACAAAAGGTTTCTCATCCAGGAAAAAAGAGGTCATTGTTCCCCTCTACTCATCACTCATTAGACCCATTATAGAGAACAATGCCCCTTTTGGAATGTACCTCACAAGACATCTACAACAACTGGAAAGGCCACAGAAATACCTTACAAAGAAGATTACCAGCCTCAAACAGATGCCCTACGCAGACCGTCTCAAACCACTCCAGCTTTACTCTGTCGCATATCGCCTTCTCAGAGGAGATCTCTGCCTAAAATGCAAAGCTATGTCAAACCCAGAGCTGTTGGACATGCCCCACGTAAAGAAATTCCAATCCCTCTGAGCTACATGCTCTAGGGACCTAAACCTTGTCACCACATTAAACAGAACATGCTGGAGGGATAGATTCTTGTCCCAGAGACTTCCCATACTCTGGGACAAACTACCTATCTATATCAAACAAATCTCATCATTAGCACTCTTCAAGAAAAATCTTGATGATTGGATGGGAGATAGGAAATTCACCCCAAGGATCACTTCTATGGCTCTGCTTGACACGGGCACAGGAAAATAATTTTCTTGGTTGGCAAAAGCCAGGGTACTGTTTGGCTAGGCTTATATAGGCCCTAGGGTCAATAGCCTAGTACCTACCAATGAACCTATGAACTCGGAATATGGGTAGCATTCTGCAAATTTGGAGGGTCTAAGAACAGTGAGTAGTATTTGGTCATTGGACTGCTTGAAAGTTTGGGGTGGATATTTTTGTAAGGTTACATTTCGAGCAGTTCAGCTAGTAGGGTAGTAAGCCATTTTGTATGTGGTGAGTAACTGTGTGTGTTTTAGCAGCGGTGCAGTAGTGAGTACTGGTAGGAAATTTGACAACTTTATTTTTGTTTTGTTTAAATGAGGTTTCCTGTGATGACCATTTCATATACTTACATGGGGAATGGCTGGCTCTGCATTCCCCTGTTCTTGTGCGGTATGATGATCGTCTTACTCTAGTGAGTAATATCAGCCACATTAATATAGAAGCATCTTGTACTCTTTATATATAACTTATACCTTTGGGTTACATACCTATATCGGGTCCCTATCAGATTATCAAACTTCAAAAGTCATATGGTCGGGACCATATGAATGAAGTTTGGAAATATTGAATGTTTTGAATGGAGATCGCAGTACAGCATGGAACAGGAAATTTAACATTTTCTACTATGCAGTGTGATTTTGAAGTTGGTAACTTTAATTAACAGGGGGCTTGCCTCCTGCAAGAATGTTAAAAATAAATATATTTTTTCTATTTTTTAATGTTCAAAGTTGCGAAACTTTGATCATATGGTCTTGGCCATTTGAATTTCGAAGTTTCAGAAATTCGATAATCTTGCATAGATCCAGTATCTGGCAATACCATGACTGTGGCTTAGTATCCCTTCCTGCATAATGTATCCTGCATTATTTCTAGGACTGTTACCTGGTTAAGGTGAGAATGATCTGACATATCTTGTTCCCATCCGTGAATTGTAGGGAACTGGCCATGTGCTGGAGGGGGGGTGCTGCTCTATTGCAGTGTAGTTTTCAGAGCCTATCTTCAGTTCAGCAAAGAGCTGGCATTAATGGAGATTTGTGAAGCTTAGAAGGAAACTTGGAAGGGATTAAGTCTCTTTACCTCAAGACAGTGGAGTAAACTATATACAGGTGTACAGTCCCCTGGCATGATAGGAGAAAAGAGTTGTGTACACCCCCACTTCTAAAACACAGTTGCTGATATACTGATTTTGGGTAACACTGCTTTCATTGTGGCTTGTTTGAAAAGAAAGTCTTGTTTTTCTTGTATGGACAGTGTAAAGTCATGTTCAGAAACAAGAGTTATGTAATAAACATGTAATGCGTGGTACATTATACATACTCTCCACTGTGTGTTTCCCTGGTGTGAATTATCATATACCTTCAGACACCAGAATACTATACTTTCTGAATAGTGTGCTCATCTCTACTAGGTTTTGCACAACCCTGTACATTATGTACTAAATCTGCGAATCCCTTTGCATAATCATTCGTTAATGAAACTTTCCAAAATTTAATCTGTATTGCGATATCAGTAGCACAGATTTCATTAAACATTACAATCAGTAGATTTACTCATCATATGTTAGGAATTCTAACTGCTTTTATCAATGGATATGAATTTATGCATCGATTTAACACTTCGGGGTGTGCAAAACCATTTGGCACATCACATCTCATTAGCAGCGTAAGTAAAAAACAGCAAAGTACATAGGAAGAGGAGATTCATAGGAACAAATTGATTAGCTGGACTGTGGGATAAATATAATAGACACAGTATGCAAATGACTGCATAATATCAGGCTAATGAACCTGCTTATGCAAATGACAGCATGAAATATGATAGAGTGATTCAGAGTCATTTGAAGCCAGATGTGCACTTTGTGAAATTTATCTACTCTAAATGCACGTGTTCAGTGTAAAATAAACTAGACTTGTGATGTGATGTCAGCAAAAGCAGCAGCCACAGCTGAAGAAAAAGTGTCAGTGTGTCACGTTTGAAGCTAGTGTCTGCTACGTTGTGTATCATCACCCTGCATGCTGATGATGGGTCTGGTGCCATATAATGTACAATCACCTCCACAGATATGATGCTGTTGACTGTTACTGTGTAGATGCAGAGACCATGTAGGACTTGTTAGACAAGCTGCCCATACCTAGACTCAAAGGTGATACATAGCGGCTCAGCCTCTGGACATGAAGGTATATGAAGCAAAAACAACCCATGATACAGGAACTTTTCAGCATCCAACAGAGTGCACACTAGGAATTTCACAGGCATCAGCTTCATAGATCCAACATGTGCAAACATGGTTTCTGCAAATGGCATAGGAGAGGGAACCAACACTATGTGTTGATTTTAAAAGACAGTTCATTTCCCTGAGCTTCAGGGGGCCATTAATTGTAAATACATTGCCATCAAAAATATTCCTCCTCCACAAAGTATTTAATATATCATCAGGAAGGGCCTCAACTCTATTAATTGCCAGGTGTTGCGCAGTGCCCAGGATATCATATGCAATGTGTCTGTGTAGCACATAAGCAGTTCCCATGATGCCCACATTTGGTACACATGGAACCTCTACCAACGTTTAGTACAGGGTAGCTTCATATAGGATTGTCTATGTGTTAGCTGCACACATTAGTGGGTGCACAGAACGGGAACCATATATATTAGCCTGTCAGGTAGTAAGGCAAGTATAATGGTACATATTGCTGTGTATTGCAGGTGATGCTAGATGTGCATTGGAAATGTGGCTGATGACTCTCATCTGAAACTCCCAGACTTTGGATAAGATGGCTAACAACACCACTGATTCACAGACAGATCATTGTTAAATATGTGCTTGGACTCCTAAAGGGATGGTTCTACTGTCTGCATAAATCTGGTTGCACACTGCAGTATTCACCTTAAACCTAGCATTTAGTTATGATATGTGTCGTGTAACACAGTATGTTAGTACAAAAGGAGATACAACATGGAAACATCGCAGGACTACCTGAGAGACCTGGCACAGCAGCATATGAGGGGCTGTCAGAAGAGCTGCTGAAACAACCTGCTGCAACATTACCCCATGCATATCACCTGTAAGCTTACAGCAGCATGACTCTGCACTTTAGGCACTTTTTCTAGCACACCACTGTAGCCATATGATGCACGACATGTGACATACTAACAAGCAGCCATTCAGACAGATCTAGTATTTTGATCCTAGAGACATGTTGAGTAAACATAGCATACAGAAGCACTGGACTCCTACCTGCTTTGACAAGAGTCCACTATTTTCCTAATATCTCCTCCACAGGGACTATGAAGGGCATATGTTTGTCCATTATTACGGCCCATAAAATATGGAGGATGCCTTGTATCAGCTTGCCAGGATGGAGAGGTTGCCACCTGAATCGCCCATTTTAGTGATCAGTGCAGGCACAGACATAGCAACCTGAAGCCACACCATTCCAACCTGTTTTAGGAGGTGGCAATGGTTAGGCAAAGTCAAAACACTTTATATTATTACTTGATTTATTTACTTGCTTATTTTTCTTACTGTTCTGTTTTTTTTCTTACTTTTCTTTTCATATACTCAGTTGTGTACTATGTTACTCCTACTTTCTTTTACAACAGTGGAGAAGCATGAACTGAGCAGAGAAGCCTACTACGGGGGTGCTGAATGGCTCTTCAGTTAGCGGGGTGCATAGACTACATGAATTGTTGTGAAGTGCATTGTCATTTCAGTATTTAATATGTATATGCACTGAAGTGTTGTATTTTTTTTTTGCCTTTCTGTTTTTCTCACACATCTACAGGTCCATGTGTGGCAGAGGCAGAAAAGCAGGAGCTGCAGAAGACACCTGGATCTGTACCACCTGATATATCAGGTGCTGACTCACCAGTAGTTTCCAAGTCTGCATCTCAGCAGGGATGCAGAGGTTAGTCTACTGAATGTAACCTGCAGGATTTGCTTATAGCCTCAGGCCACTTCTCAGAAAGGGTGGAGAAACTTCTTTTCAGAGACTGGTCAAGAGGATTCCCTTGTTTTCACCCAACATCAAGTGCAAATGCTGCTTGCATTTCAGGTGCAGCAGTAGTTGGATGCCAATTGGGGCAACATGAAGCATCTCTTTACATGACTTGTGGACTCATGTGATGGGTCAGCCCTATCTATTTGGCCACCAGGTGAAGAACATGTCCATTACATCAGCCACAGAATTGACTAATGTCTGACTGTGTCGGGCTTTCCAATGGGTCACTGTGGTATGCTCTTGTATCCTCCTAAATTCCTTCATTATATGTCATTCCTCATGTTGTGATTGTACTCAGTCCTTCCCTATCATCCATTATCCACTAGAAATGCATCCATACCACCCTGTCATAGGTTCATAGGAGGTCACTAGGCTAATGGCCCTAGGGCCTTTACAAGCCTAGCTGTCTAAAAAATCCCATGTACCCTAACTGACCATAATTAGATGGTCATTGTTAGCAGAGCAATTCTATGATCACCACAGAATGCCCTGGGTTGAACTTATGGTAACCCTTCCAGTTGTCATGATTGCACTTAAATAGGGTCATCAAGTAGCTCTGCTTCACATGAAGTGGGAGCTTATTCCAGAGGAGCAACAATCTCTTGGAGATATATGAGTCACTCTTGCCCCATTTGATTTGCAGATGTGTAGAATTTTCATTAAGGCAGGGTCAGAGACTGTTGTGTAGGCCAGGCACAGGTCACCTATCAGTAGCCTGCATGATACAGAGTACTGTGACAGGGCTTTCAGTCTTTTCATGTATGACATGTTTTGGAGGCACTGTATTATCTTGGTTAAAAACCTCTGTGATCTCTCCAGTTGCTGCCCTTGTCTGGTAAGGTACATACAGAAGGAAACATTGTACTGTATTATTGGCCTGATAACGGCTGAGTGCAATGGTTATAACTTCATTAGTCTTGGATGCGATGCCCTTATTTATGAGATGCACAATGTAGAAGGCTTTCCTTACCACTATGGACATATATCAATCAAAGTTTAGATTGCTATCAAGCTGTGGTCCCAAGTCTTGCACCACTCAGTTTGAACTTAGAGGGGTGTCATCTATATCATAATTAGCAGGGGCTCCTTGTTTGCCAAATGGGATAATGAGGCATTTTTGTGAGTTTAGTTTTAGTCCATGCCTTTGGCACCAATCATTGCCTGTGTCAGTCCCTTCCATAGTATGTTAACTTCATTGGGGGACTCTATGAATGTGGCCAGTTTACAGTCATCTGCAAACTTGGTAAGCCACAGGCCATCTACCTTTGCCTGGATGTCAGAGAAAAAGATACCAAACAGTAGAGGTCCAGCACAGATCCTTATGTTACGCCACTGGTAACTGGTCTACTGGTGCAGCTGGAGTCACCAACTTTGACAGTGTGCATTCTGTCAATGAGCCTGTTGGCTACCCATCTAGTAATGTATGGATTTTCAATGATTCTGCAGTAGGGAATTGTGTCATATGCCTTGGCTAAATCATGATAAGTGGTATGTACTGCTTTTGTGACATTTTCAAAGAATTCCACTAGGTTTAATAAACAAGATCTACCCTTGATAAAACTAAACTGGATTAGGTCAAGAGCTTAGAGGATGCCCACGTCTTTTGTTAATAAAGTCCATGATGATTCTTTCCATGGCCTTACAGATAAGGCTGGTTAGGCTTATCGGTTAATAGTTCCCAGGGTTGGTTGATGGACCCCCTTTATGTAAGGGGATTACTGTTGCTGTTCTCCATTCTGACAGAACAATGCCAGTGCTTAGACTATGTATAAAGAGAGTGCTAAGTGGTTCTGCTATGTCTTGTTTTAGATTGTTTAATAAGCAGCCTGGGATGTTATCTAGTCTCACAGAGGCCATGTTTTGGCCTTGGAGAGTGCTTATATGACCTGTTCTTTGGAGATACTCAGTAGAGGACTGGTGTCAAGAATGCTTTGGGATATGGCTGGTGGGAACAGGAGGGTGAAGTTATTGCCAAATCTGTCAGCTTGCAGGTTAGCAGTTACCTCAGGTTCAGTGTGAGTGGCACCTTCCATTATAAGTTTGGCACACAACTGGGCATTCCCTTTTAGGTTTTGGAATAGCTGAAGAATGCCTTATGATTGTCTTTAGCTAGGAATGCTAATTTAGTCTCATAACTAGCCTTAGAGGGCTTTACAAGATCTCTGATTTGCTTGCTGTTGAGTGAGGTCTCTCTTGTTCTTAGATATCCATTTCTTTATTTTGTTGTTCTTCTTCTTTTTCTTTTGGCTGTTCCCATTAGGGGTTGCTACAGTGGATCATCTGTTTCCATTTCTTCCTGTCCTCTGCATCTTTCTTTGTCACACCAACCACCTGCATGTCTTCTCTCACCACACCGATAAACCTTAACTTAGGCCTTCCTCTTTCCCCTAGCCATGAGTGGCATTCTGCCATCGCCCAGAATTATACCGCAGTACAAGGACAAAATGACTGACTTCAACAATTGGCTAAGCTTCTGGTATCATTCTAAGGGGATCCAGTATCTGTCTGCTTGGGATGACAGACCACGATGCTTTGCCACAGATGGCCTGCACCTGTCACCCCTGGGATTCTGGATACTGGCTAAGGCTCTTGCTGCCCCTATAGTGCCTTTTTTAGGCAAGGTTCAAATAACAAATTCACCACAATAACAGAAACAGGCAAGCAAAAACTGAGGGTAATGCTACTCAATGCTAGAAGTCTAAATCTCAAAATGCACTCACTCAAGGCACGCCTTAAAATGGAGAGCATCGATATCTGTAAAGTGACTGAGACCTGGTTCAAGGCTCCAGAGAGCACCCCTGCAGTACCAGGCTATAACTCATACCACATGTTTCGGCCATGTAACCTGGACTGAAACACCAAAGGCGGAGGTGTGCCATATTCATTAAGGATATCCACACCTCCAGGCTAGTTGCTCAGCATAATGCATCCGAGGTTATCCAAGTGCAACTATCTCTGGGCAAAACTGCAATCCAAATTGTAGCTTGCTACAGATCCCCCACCATGCCCCAGGATTCCCACTCCTCTTTTCTTGATGTACTGGAAAATATTAGGGTTCAACCAAAAACCCTAATAATGGGTGACTTCAACTACCCCACCATTAACTGGGAAAACTACTCATGTACCAACTCCTTAGCTCAATGTTTTCTGATATTCATAAACTCCAATGCCCTGGATCAACTTATCCACACCCCCACCAGGGGCAACAATATCCTAGACCTAGTCATTACCAACACGAGTAACCAGTGTTCCACACCTGAAGTCAACTCCTCGTTGGTCCGATCCGACCATAAGCTAATCACCCCTGATATCCACATCCTGCTCCCACCCCCCCCCCCATTAAGGAAACCACAGTAAAATATTTCTCCAAAGCCAACTTCATGCTTCTTAAGACAGAAGTGGTGAACTTCATGACACCCATGCAGATGGACAATACAGTTACAACTGCTGAATCCTACACAAATGCACTCTAGAAGCACTTACACATGTGCATGGATCGTGCTATCCCAAACAGAACCAAGATACTGTCCTCCAAAAAAAGGAAGCCAATCTGATGGTCCCCTGCCATAAATAAGCTATACAACAGAAGGAAGAAACTTTTGCAAAAGATAGTAAAATCCCATGAGTGGGGGAGCTCCCTGGTCAGCCTCTTTAAGAAGCTGAGATCCCTTATAAGATCCTCCAAAGCTAGCTATGAAAACAAAATCACCACTAATTCCAAGGATAACCACAAAGCATTCTATAGCTATGTCAAGAATCTCGATGGCAACACCCAGATCTGCTCTGAGTTACAGCACAAAGGCAAGAAAATTACAGAAGTAACTGATATTGCTAACATCCTGGCAGATAGGTTCAGTGCTAACTTTACCCCCCCTCTCACCCCCTAAAGGGCCTCTTTCTATACAGGAAGAATGCATAGTCCCTGTAATCACAACTACGCAGGTAAAAGCTGCACTCTCTAAAGCCAAAAACACAGCATCCATGGGACCGGACAACATCCCAGACTGTGTTTTACACGAACTTCAGAACAAACTGGCTCCCCACTTAAGCACTATGTTCAATAATAGCCTCGCATCAGGCTTTGTGCCCACTGAATGGTGCACAGCAACAGTTATCCCACCCCACAAAGGGGGAGCCACCACTGATCCCGGAAACTATCGACCTCTTAGCCTGATGAGCCTGGTCTGCAAGGCCATGGAATGTATCATCATGGAACTCATAAACAAAGACATTGGTAACCTGCAAACTCTGGATCCCACCCAGTTCGGGTTTGTGAAAGGCAGATCATGCCTCCTGAACCTGATCGACTTTTTTGAGGCAGTCACCAAAGCCGTAGATGAGGGTAAGGTGGTTCATACAGCCTATTTTTACCTTGCCAAGGCTTTCGATATGATCCCCCATTCTGGAATTATAGCTAAACTCACTAATCTAGGTATAAATCCCTACGTCACAAGATGGGTTGCCAACTGGCTCACTGAAAGAACCCACACTGTAAAAGTTGCCGACTCCAAATCTGACCTCAAAGCAGTGACAAGTGGAGTACCACAGGGCTCCATCCTGGGACCTCTCCTGTTTGGTATCTACTTTTCTGAAGTACAGGCTAACACAGAAGTCCTCTGGATAATGAAGTTCGCAGATGACTGCAAACTAGGAGCCATAGTCAAGTCCCCAAATGATGTGGACATCCTACAGAAGGGCCTCACTAAGACAGATGCCTGGTGTCAGAGCCATGGCCTCAAGCTCAATGCCAAAAAGTGCAGTGTCATCCCCTTTGGTAAAAACTCGGTACCCATGAACTACCACATAGGCAGCAAACTACTTAACACCAAATGTGCGATAAGAGACCTTGGGATCCAGGTGGACAGTAGTCTCTCCTTTGATAGTCACATCACCACAGTAGTCAGGAAGTCCTTCTACGTGGCACACATCATCATAAAAGGGTTCTCATTCAGGAAAAAAGATGTCATTGTTCCCCTCTACTCTGCACTCTTTAGACCCATTATAGAATACAACGTCCCTTTTGGAATATACCGCACAAGACCTGCAGCAGCTGGAAATGCCACAGAAGTTTAATCTGTAGCATATCGACTACTCTGAGGTGATCTCTGCCTAACATATAATGTTATGTCAAACCCAGAGCTGTTGGACATGCTACACCTAAAGAAATCCCAATCCCCCTAGCTACACACTCTAGGGGCCTAAACCTTGTCACCACAATAAGCAGGACATGCTGGAGGGATATATTCCTGTCCCAGAGACTTTCCATACTCTGGAACAGGCTACCCATCCATGTCAAGCAAAGTTCTTCATTAGCACTCCAAGAAAAATCTTGATTAGTGGATGGGAAATAGGAAATACACCCTGGGGATCACTTCTGTGTCTCTGCTCAACAGTGGCACAGGAAAATAACTTTCTTGGGTGGTGTAAGCCAGGAAACCTTGTTAGCTAGGCTTACATAGGCCCTTGGGCTGATAGCCTAGTACCTACCTATGAACCTCTTACCTGGCAGCTTCATCTTTAGCATCCTTTTCCCAATATACTGAGCATCCCTCCTCAGCACATGTCCAAACAAATGTAATCTCGCCTCTCTGGCTTTGTCTCCAAACCATCCTACCTGGGATGATCCGCTAATATACTTATTCCTAATCCTATCCTCCCTCGTCACAGCCAGTGCAAATCTTAACATCTTTAATTCTGCCACATCCAGCTCTGACTTCTGCCTTTTTGTCAATGCCACTGTCCCCAACCCATATAACATAGCTGGTCTCACTACCCTCTTGCAGACCTTCCCATTCACTCTTACTGGTACTTGTCTGTCACAAATCACTCCTGACACTCTTCTCCACCCACTCCATCCTGTCTGTACTCTCTTCTTCACCTCTTTTCCACACTTGCCATTACTCTGAACTGTTGATCCCAAGTATTTAAACTCATCAACTTTTGCCAACTCTACTCCTTGCATCCTCACCATTCCTCTATCCTCCCTCTCATTCACACACGTATATTCTGTCTTAGTTCTGCTGACCTTCATTCCTCTTCTCTCTAGAGCATATCTCCACCTCTCCAGTGTCTCCTCCACCTGTTCCCTACTCTCACTACAGATCACAATGTCATCTGCAAACATCATAGTCCACGGGGACTCCTGTCTGATCTCGTCTGCCAACCTGTCCATCACCATTGCAAATAAGAAAGGGCTCAGAGCTGATCCTTGATGTAATCCCACCTCCACCTTAAACGCATCCGTCACTCCCACCGCAGACCTCACCGCTGTCACACTACCCTCGTACATATCCTGTACCACTCTTACATACTTCTCTGCCACTCCTGACTTCCTCATACAATACCACAACTCCTCTCTAGGCACCCTGTCATATGCTTTCTCTAAGTCCACAAAGACACAATGCAGCTCCTTCTGACCTTCTCTGTACTTATCCATCAACGCTCTCAGAGAAAACATCACATCTGTAGTGCTCTTTCATTGCATGAACCCGCAAACATCGCATCTGTAGTGCTCTTTCCTGGCATGAACCCGTACTGCTGATCAGTAACCATCGCCTCCCTTAACCAGCTTCCACTACTCTCTCCCATAACGTCATGCTGTGACTGGTCAGTTTTGATCCATTTCTTTCTTGTGTTATATAACTTATTTATACTAACAGTCCACTAGGGTGCCTTGTATTTTGGGAGGACCTGGTTTTGGTACTGTCAGGTACAGCCGAGTCAATACCTTTGTTAAATAGCTATATAGGGCATTTATGTACTCATCTGTATAGTCTGTATGCTAGCAGGGGCTTTGAAACTTTTTATACCAACACTTAGGCTATAGTTTGCTTTGGAGAAATATTTCAGTTTTTTTGCTCCTGTTGGGGGGGGGGGGGGGGGGCAGGTCTGATCTTTACTTCAAACAAGACAGATTTATGGTCTGACCTTACCAGGGAGGGCAGCACACAGAGGCAGTGCAGTGGACCCCCCCCCCATGGTGGTGAGCACTAGGGCTAGGACATTTGAACCCCTTGTGGGGGTACAGAACAACTGTTCCAGGGCATATGAATTAAGAAAGTCTAGGAACCTCAGAACACTCATGAATGTGCTCCTGTAAATCACCCAATCGATAGAAGGATAGTTGAAATCTCCCTTGACCAAAGTGTTTGGCTGTTTAGTGAGTGACTTTAGCAAGTCCAGGTAGGCAGTGCGCTTTACCTGGTTCATTGCAGGGTCCTGTAGGTAGTGATGATGTGGTAGGGTATTTTACCTATAGTATTTGTACCTGGAGTAGCTCAAGAGAATCATATGGTTTTACTAGTCTTGAGGTATTTGGATTTAATGAACATCGATGCATCTCCTGTTTGGTTCTTTCACATTAGTTTTGCAGTCTGAATGTGTGAAAGCTATTTTAGCCTTTTATGGCCATGGTGTTCTCTGCGGCCTTGAGCTAAGTCTCAGTAACTCCACTGACTTCAGCATCTTCCAAGGTAAGGTTGGCTTCCAGGGAGTGAAGTTTACTGTTTAAACTCCTAGCATTATGCAACATAACACTGATTTTGTTGCTAGAGGATTTCTTTATGTCAGAAGTTTTATTATTTTGAGATTGCCTAAAAAAGGCACTATGAGGGAGGCAAACATCTTTGCCAGCATGTGAAAGTCTTAAGGAGGCAGGTGAAGGCCATCCCTGCAAAGCAGCATGGTCAGTTGGTCACTTAACCATGTCTTCCCAGGCTGACAGATACTGGATCAACCTGAAGTGACACCAGAAACTAAGCCAGATATTGAAATCAATCAGTTTTTGTCTGTATTATGCTATTATCCTAGGTGAAGGTAGAATGCTGCTTAGGCCTAGGGACATACCTATGTGGGATACATAATCTGAGAGCTCAGTCATGTCTCTCTTCATATAGTCCAGAGAGGTACATCTCAAGTCATTCAATCCAACATGTACTATGACAGAGTCATAATGGGAGTTTTTGCTGAGTGACTTGAGTGTGTGCTTGATTTGATGAATTCTGGTAACTGACAGACAACTGACCATGACGTTCTTCTTGTCCAATCTGCTGAGAGGGACATCTGTATGTCTCATTGTTGAGTCACCTATGACCGGGACATTTGGTTTTGAGGTGTTTTGCCTTAGTGACTTAATTGTTGAGACACTGATATGTGTTTTGTTATGTGTAGGGGTAGATTCTGTTAGTGTACCAGTACGAGTGAGTTGTTTGCACTTGGGGGGGGGGGTCCCTGGTCTTTTGGTGGGCTCTTGTTGAGCACTTCTGTGTATGTGGTTTTATGTGTCTTGACTTTATCTTCTGCAAGAAGAGAGGTGTGTGAGCTGACAACTTGTTTGATGTCTTGTTTGATGTCTTGTTTATTGTTACATGACAGGACTGATTCAAGTTTCATCGTATAGTTACATCTCTCACATACTGTATAGATTCATTGGTTCATAGGTTGGTACTAGACTAACTGCTCTTGTGACCCATTTTAAGCCTAGCCATTTATCCCTCATGAGTATCAAACCCTGTACCTTGTGTCTGTAAGGTAAACACCTTAACCATTATACCAACCTCCCTACTTCTGCTTTTTAAATACTAGGCTAGCTGCCCTTGCAGACCATTTTAAGCCTAGTCAATGTCTGTCTTAAAGGTGTGACTCAAACCCTGTACTGTGTGACTGTGAAGTAAGCACCTTAACTATTACACCTATTTGTTTGCTTTAGGAGGTGGTTGTCAGTATATATTAGGCAATTGCTACATTGCCTCAGGATGCCCATGTCAATCAGGCTGGCTGGAGAAATGTTGGGAAACTGACTGTCCATAACAGCAGTTATTTCATAAACACTAATTTGTGAGAGGGCAAATTAGATCAGCTTTTGGTCTTCAATTAATAAGGGGGCTTATTCTATAGAAGACCAGGGATGAAAAGTGGGTCTATACTGTTCAGTGCTCCACTGAGTTGCCTGCAGTGCAGAACTGCATGGCAGAGTTGCCTGCCGAGCAGCAGGGAAACCTGGGAGGGTTTCATTGACTGCTGTCTAGGGAAAAAATGGATTATGGCATTTGCTTCTATACAGAGCACCTCTAACCTCTACATGCAAATACAATGCTTATATATGGGTGAATTTAAACAGTTTTAAACTAATCTGCCAATATGAAATCACACAATGATCCTTTCTCCAGCAATTCCCAGCTCAGACAAGATTATATCCACACTTTTCTGCCACAAGAGTGCAGGTGAGCCCTTCTTAATGTAATGACTGGATATGAGTTAAGTGTATGAGAAACAGAGTATATTTAGCAAGTGTAGATTTGGACTATGCTAACTGAGCAATATTTCAGTGCAAAAGAAGTGCAGATAATGAACGAGGCACAAACAGTGAAAACAGTCCAAAAGGCACAGATTAATACAGTAAAATCCAGTTGAAAAAGTGCAGATTAAACTCAAACCTAATTTCTTGTTCTTAGCATTGGATGGCTTGGATTCAAGCAGAAACTCTCTCAACCTCTGGCAAAGGATGCCAAATACAGAGCAGCTCCAGTTAATTGAGCCAAAACATGCAAACACAAAGCTTATATGCAGGTGAATTTAAACAGTTTTAAACTAGTCTGCCAATAGGACATCACACAATGATCCTTCCTCCAGCAGTCCCAGCTCAAACATGGCTATATCCATACTCTTCTGCCACAAGGGTGCAGGGGAGCCCTTTTTAATCTAAGATGGCTGGATCTTTGTTCAAGTGTGTGAAAAACAGGCTAGATTCAGCAAGTCTAGATTTGGTCTATGGTAACTGAGCAATATTTGAGTGCAAAAAAGTGCAGATAATGAAGGAGGCACAGACATTGAAAGCAGTCAAAAAGGCAAAAATTAATGCAGTAAAACAGTTGAAAAAGTTCAGATCCAACTCAAAATAAAGTTAATTTCTTGTCTTACTTTTGTATGGCTTGGATGCAAGCAGAAATACTCTAGACCTCTGGCAAATGATGCCAAATGTAGAGCAGCTCCGGTTAATTGAACCAAAACAAGTGCGAATGCGAAACTTATATACAGGCAAATTGAAACAGTTTTAATCTAGTCTCCTTCTTCTTCTTTTGGCTTTTCCCGGTTAGGGGTCGCCACAGCAGATCACCTGTATGCTCATGATTGGCAGTGAAGTTTTACAGTGTTGAGTTGCCAGCCCGGCACCCAACCTTCCACAGAAGGCGCACACATGCACGCACTTACACCTAGGGCCAATTAAGAGTGTCCAATCCACCTACAGCATGTCTTTGGGATGTGGGAGGAAACAAGAGCACCCAGAGGAAACCCACGTGACCACAGGGAGGATATGCAGACTCTGCACAGAAGGCACCCCAGCCAAGGATCAAACCGGAGAACCTCTTACTGTGAGGTGGCAGCACTAACCGCTGCACCACCGTGGCTGCCCAATGGTCCTTCCTCTAGCAATCCATAACTCAGACAAGGCTATGTCTACACTCTTCTGCCACAGGGGTTCAGGGGAGCCCTTCTTAATATTAGATGGCTGAATTTGAGTTCAAGTGTATGAAAAACAGGCTAGATCCAGCAAGCCTGGATTTAGTCTATGCTAATTGAGCAATATTTCAGTGCAAAACAAGTCCAGATAATGACAGAGGGAGAAACAGTGAAAACAGTCAAAAAGACAAAAATGAGTGCAGTAAAACAGCAAAATACAGTTGAAAATGTACAGATCAAACTCAAAATAAACTCAGTTTCTTGTTCTTAGCTTTGGATGGCTTGGATTCAAGCAGAAACACTTTAGATCTCTGGCACAGGATACCAAATGCAGAGCAGCTACTGTTAATTGAACTGGTCTGCGTTTGTCCATCTGTCTATGTTGGCAACTAATGTTTGTTTGTTTATCTGCCCCTGGTGCCTTCCCAAAACTAATTTAAATGATATCCTCAGCTAATCACTACAAGAATTGCTTACTACCCCAACATGACCCAACTATCTTAGCTACAGGTATTTATCAATAAAATGGCTTCTTATTAATAAGTCATACAGGGTATCCCATTCCCTAACAGATCTTCTATTCTTCAGGGTCCACCTTGCAATCATATTCTACTTCTCTGCCAGTGACCTTAGAGATAATTTCCACCTTCAGATTTTGCATGTATTTTATTTGTTAAATAAATAGAGTCGTTCTAGGACCCTTTTAAGTCTGACCCAACCAAACACAATAGGCACTAAAAATGTGACAAAGAATAAAAAAAATGCATGGTGTGAATAGCATCATTATCAATGAGCAGAATACATTCCTTCGTATTCAGGAAGAACCACACTGCTTGAATTAAGGGCTTTTGTAAAAAGGCCCTGTTTAAAAGATACACTATTTTGGAATTCAGTGACACATTAGCTGCACTGTAGAAAATAACTCATTATCAGCTAATTTACATGTCTCTGAATTGCCTAGCATGTTTTAAGCATTAAGTTTCAATGTTCTAGGTTGCTAGTATTCTGAAATTCCACATTCCGTACTATAACTAAGATGATGTAGGAATGCCATATCAGAGGCCTGGATGAGGGCTCCAGTGGGCTGCTAACATAAACCTTGTAAAACAGCAATAGCATAGAGACAGAATAAATAAAAGTTTATTCCTATATTAATAATGAAACACTATTTGCAACTAATTTATTACAAATATAAACCAACAATCTATTCCCTTGCTCTCAGGCCTATCTGAAATATTTGCTGCTCAGGAAATAATACAAGTGAACTCATATTACAATAGCTTCAAACCCAAACAAATAAACTTGAAATAAATGTTAATAGAGTAAATCCCAGTATACAAACCAGAGAGCAAACACCCTGCCAGCTACTGTTGTCTATATTTTAAAGAAAACAAGCTTGCTTATTTAAGATAAAAATATTTATAGATGAACTAAAAGTAACACTATAGCACACTTTCAATAATTAAAATACACACCAGTAGCATAGTCACTTTAATAATCATTCTTCACTTAAAGTCAGATGTCTTAAAAAGAAAATCATGTGGAAGTTAAAACTGCTTTTTTCCATAGAAAAATAATCTTTCCATAATTATTAACACGTACAGGAATTTACTTAACTAAAAACTGAAGATAATATAACAAGAAATAAGAAAATATCATCGGTGGCATCACTCCATACTAAGATCCAACATTTTGATGAATAACAACTTCAAATAGGGAATGTGTCTATGTGCTGAAGGCAGTTGTCAAACACTTACTGACCAAAACTATTTAATTAAAACACTTTTGATTTTAGAGAAGAGTTCCATTTTAATTTTTAAATAACTTTTTATTAATTTTAAAACAAAGATTGTACAAAATTATTTAAAGATAAATATAACAAAGACATAACTATGTAGATGCCCACAACAAAATCAAACATAGAAAACAAAATTATTAAAATTTATCAAGTAAATCATTTAATTTTCACCAAATTTAAACTGGTGAGTAATATTCAAAGTTCTCATTTTGGCAGATGACAATTCTTTTTTACAGACATTTTTTTTACCAGATTAGTGAAAAAAAAATAGTAGGTTTACATTTCCAATTCTTTGTGACTGTTTTTCCCTGCTATAGCTAAAATGGACCAAAGAGGCACCTGCACCCTAGGAACGGAATCCAGAACTGGAGCATTAAATCAGATCAAGGAGTTAGAAATGATACAATGAGAGTTCTGTACTGCTGTGCCATCTCAGAGTAGTTATATTGATTTTCAGGGGTGTGGAGCTGCAGGGGGGGGGGGTCTTGTCCTCCTGAAAAAAATGCTTTTCTATGATTTTGGTCAAAAGTGTTTCTGCTAAATATATTCATTCAATTCGTTTTGACTGAACCCCCATTGATCTTTTGACATGAATCCCTTCAGATATTAAAATTCAAAGGAAGGCAAAACTTCAACAGTAAAGTAGATATTGTGTAAATGTAAAACATCTTTTTATAGGACCTCTAAAAAGCCAGGGAAAAGAAAGCAAAAGGCACTGCAATTAGATTAATTTTTAAAGCACCAACTAAAACTACCTTAATGAAAAAACATGTCATAAAGTTAAAAAAGGATAGAGCAACAGCAAATGGTATCAGTTCATCAATTTAAAAATAAAACACCATCTCAAAAGTTATTGAGGAAATCTTTAAGGTGTACTATGTTGAACTATAGACACTGTACTGTATATAATACTAGACAGAAAGTGCACAAATGATTAAGGTATAAAGAAACATTTGAGCGCAGCCAGTAAAAATGTATGGTTACAACCTTTGAGTCACAGCAAAAAGGAATGAAAAATGTTGTTGCAACTTAGAACTTGTAATGGATTCCACATAAATAACAAACAGATGAGAAAGATGGCATTCTGACATACTCAAAGGCTAATAAGTCAATTACTAACACCACACTTATCAACAATTTACAAATTAGAATAATAGATACATATTTTTCTGAATTAAAGAATGAGACCTATACAGAGCCATCAATAAGTCCATGGTGCAGCCAACTTTGATAATTAGGGCACAAGTTATAGGTAGCTACTTAAAAGGAACAACAACATGTACCCAAGCCTAGAAACAAGTGCTGAAACAAATGTAAAGCATCAGACTGCATCCCAGACAACCCTGATTCAGTTAGTGTCTCAATTTCTGGAAGATCAAACAGGGAAAGGAAGCAGTGAATGAAAAACTGCCATTGGGGAAGGGTAGTTTTAGTCTGTTGATTGCCACTGGGGAAGGGAGGCTTGCCTGGTATCAGCAGAGATAAGCTGGGAATGTAGACCTGGTCAACATATATGTGAAGTGTACGCATATAATATAATGAGCTTGTAGGGCCCTGCAGTGAAATGAGCATTATTATCAGCCACAGATAACCCAATGGATTCATGGACAATCACCTCTGTAGTCAGCTCCCACCTTGTAGCAGTGAGTAAAGCAAAAATCTGCACTGGATTTCTATTGAGCAAATGGCCCAGTAGACTGTCATGATTCTTGGTGACAAGCAGGCACCAGGGACCCCAAAAAATCAGTAAAACACTTGAACAGACATGAGTGTATTTAAAAATCACGAGCAGCAAAGAAATGTACAGGTTGCAAGTAATTAGTACTTATTTTTAATGAACCACAAAATGTGTTCAGGTACTTCTGTCAGACTACAGTCTTACACCAAGGTCATGTATAGCCCCATTGCAGGAGCCTCTGTCCGTAATCTTTACGGAGGAGGGAGAAGGATATTCTAGACTCATCCTCACACCACCTCTGCACTGCAAATGGAGCACCATCATCTCCTTCTCCAGCCATGATGTCTCACTTTGAAGGATCTTAGTAAAAAGCTCAAAGAAATGGCACCCAGATCAATTTCCGCATGCCCCATCAGCCACACAACAACAGGCACTGATGGGTATCTTATTTAAATGATGCATGGCTACCTCAGATAGTATAGATACTGTGTTAATGATCCATGTATTGATATGTATTGATACATGTAATGATGTAGTCATTGATATTGATATGTAATGATATATGTATTGATATGTAATGAATGATGGATGGATGAAATAATATGGTTGACAATGACACTTTAAGGTGTCAAACATGGCAGTCCAGAACGCCTGTGTATGCTGTTAGGAGGTCAGGTACTACAGTGGCTACATATACAGATGGTTATATTTGTAATTACAGCCCCCGCCCCCCCCCAAATAGTGTCATGGCCTGGACTATGTATGTGCAGTGTTGCCCACAGAGATCCAGGTATGTGAACAGCCATAAATATAAATGATTGCAATGCTTAGCAGGTTTTGTCATCACACAAATTGAGTGATTCATAAACAATAAAGAGTTGAGTTCTAATTATCATAGTTATCTTGCCCAATATAAGCATGACGGCAGGCAGATAATCTCATTATGATGTGGAAGGAAACTGTAAAGCACAGTTTGGAACGTGCAACAGGTGATTTTCAGAAGATACCTCCAGGAAAAATAGCTCTGCCCTTAAAAGGTACGTGCAACTTTTGTAAGTCTTTTCATCTATAGTATGGGTGCTTTTCCCATGTTATTAATAAGTTGTAAGTTTGTCAGAACTTCTAACTGAATTGGGAAAGGTATATTGGCAGGGGGTAGCAAAGCTAAAGAAACTGTAAGGCTACAGGAATGTTACGTTTACAGTTCCAATATATGTATAGAATATAACTTTCATGAAATACATTACAATGACTTAGACATTGCACATATCTCAGTAGTAAAACTATATTTGACATTGAGAAGAGCAGTCATGTCACATTGGTCAGTTGCAAAAGTATGCGATCGCTTTGTGGGGATGTGCTCAATACATCTATGTGCTTGCCGTTAATTAAAAATGTGGCTATATAAACACCATGCTATATGTCCAGGTAGAGCACTAGTGGTGTTAGGATTTGTCAGAGCCATGTAGGATGAAGGCTGATAATTTCACTGTTTTCCATACCAACAAAACAATGCCTGAAAAACAGGGCAAGCAGATGCACACTGCTGAATTCATTTGCACATCCGCCTGCAAGCCGACGTTCTCAGAACTGCTGAATCTACAGGGGCATCCACATGGAAACCTACATTCTCAGAACTGCTGAATCCACTGGGACATCCACATGAAAACCTCCATTCTCAGAACTGCTGAATCCACTGGGACATATACATGGAAACCTACATTCTCAGAACTGATAATCTACCAGGATATCCACATGGAAACCTACATTCCTGAAACTGCTGAATCCACCAGGACATCCACATGGAAGCCTATGTTCTCAGAACTGCTGAATCTATTGGAACATCCACATGGAATCCTATATTCTCAGAACTGATGAGTCTGCTGGGAGATCCACATGGAAACCTACATTCTCAGAGCTGCTGAATCTAATGGGACATCCACATTGAAACCTACACTCTTGGAACTGCTGAATCCACTGGGACATTCATATGGAAACATACATTCTCGGAACTGCTGAGTATATTGGGACATCCACATGGAAACCTGGAGTCCAAATAGAGAGATAAGTCAGCAAGCAAAGCAGGGTAGTATTGCTGGAATTTAATTCATCCTCATGTCTTGGTGAGTACCTTCACAAGGTGGACCATGTTTTTCATAAAATCTCACCAAAATTATACTGATATATAGACTGTATTTTATATAGCATATATCACAGACAGACGTAGGTTAAAAAATAAAAAAAAACATAGCTGGGTGCACCAGACCCAGGATAGAAAAGTGCCCAATCAGGGTAGTCAAACTGATGCCAGGACTGAAAAAATGACAGTGTACAATCCTCAAGACACAGACACATTCCTACAATGGGGCTAGGCCAGGCCCAAGGGGAGGATGGTCCCCCTATTGTAGAAGGAAGTAGCAGTCCACAAAAATCACAAAAACTGATAGGCCAAAAAAAGAGCCATAAAGATGATAGAGTGGATTACTGTGGATAAGAAAGAAATTATGCATTGTTACGATTATGCAAGAAGCCCAGAATTTCCAGACACAAGACATACAAAAAGATAAAGAAATAGAAATTAGAGGAAAGAAAAATACTTCCACAAGAAAAACTGTCAGAAGCTTCAAATAAAAAAATTGTGTTTATTAATACAACAGATCAATAAAAAACACTATATAGACCAAGAAACCTAGTACTGTTTGGAGAAAGAAGCAACTGAGGAAGTGCAAAAATTTAAAGAACAAAATGTAGAGATATTGAAGGGTATAAAAAAGAAATATGGACATGGGAAAGAAAGAGAGATCTGATATGATGCAATACATATGCAAAGGATAAAGCCAAATTAATCAACACAAAAAAGGCAGCTCCAAAGAGATTCAAAGAAAAATACAGGCAAAAGCATCCAGATAAGGAAAATTTCACAATAAAAACATAAGATCACAAAGAAGGAACATAGAACAGAAGATTAAAATAAAAAAAACAATAGAACAAAAGATTAAAATAAAAAAAACAATACAACAAAAGATTAAAATAAAAAAACAATAGAACAAAACATTAAAATAAAAAAAACAATAGCACAAAAGATTAAAATAAAAAAAACAATAGAACAAAACATTAAAATAAAAAAAAACAATAGAACAAAACATTAAAATAAAAAAAAACAATAGAACAAAAGATTAAAATAAAAAAATAAAAAGTAAAATAGAAGTTAAAAAAAAATTGAAGTTGAAGTTATGGAATACCTGCGAAGTGAAGGATTTAGTATAGAAAGTCCACCACAGGTTATATCACAGCATGATGAAACAGTGATCCCCCCAAGTAAGGAGAAACAGGAGGAGCAGGAGACATCTGAAGAAGAAATATGGAAATGGGAAAGAAAAAGAGATTTAATATGGTGCAATATTTATACAAAGGGGAAAGCAAAATGAATTAATACAGTAAGAGCAGCACCAAAGATATCTGAAGAGAAATACAGGCAAAGGCATCCAGACATGGAACATTTTACAATACAAAAGTAAGAAAACAAAGAGGAAAAGCAGAAAATAAGATTAGTAATGGAGAAGTTAAAAAAATAGAAACTAGGGTTATAGATTAACTGTGAAGTGAAGGACTTAGTGTGGAAAATCTAACTCTGACAACATCACAGGAGGATAGAGCAATTTAATTAAGCAGAAAACAGTGGAGAGGGAAACATCTGGTCAGTTGCCATATTCAGATACTTTGGAGCCTTGCATAGGAAACCAGTGCAAATGTTCAGCTGGAGTTGTACAGCAAGGGAAGGAACAGGAAACACTAGCAACTCTGATGCAGTCAGTGTTGTAGACTAAAACGCCAGTGAGTTCCCATATGAAAGAACGATGGAAAACACAAGATGAAACTGAGGAGAATGTGACACAGGAAGATGATCTGGCACTTCCTATAGAATGCCCTCAGGAAATGGGGAACAAAGAATGTGCCCTCAGATTAGAAGAACATGATGTAAGAAAAGAGTTGCTTGATTTAATAGAGATAGACAGACAAATTAAGATCAGTGAAAGAAATAGATTACAGAAAGTCGATAAAACCCCAAAAGTTTGAAATTTGATAAACAAATGAACACAACAATTAGGACTGCCCATAGAGATTCATGGAATATAACAGAAGTAAATAGGGCATATTAATGTGCATTTAAATTAAAAACAGATAAAGGGGTATATGTTCAGTCATTGAATGTAAAAAGCATTGAATGGCAATTTTCGAGACTTTCGAGTAAGACTGCATTATAGTAGTGATCAGGACATTTGTTCTTTTCCCCACTGAAGAAGTAAAAGAAACAATAAGAAGTTCAAATGTACAGGATATGAAATAGGATGAAGTAACAGCAAGAGATTGAAATGAAGTGAAGAAAAGCTCCTAAATAGAAAACCTTAGGCCCAGATGCAGTACCTAACTTCTGTCTAAAAGTATTAACATGTTTACATGAAGATTTAGCCATGAGCAAGAACTATTTATATGCTTACCCTAAGCAGACACCAGTCTGGTTAACAACAGGAAAAACAATACTCCTACTTAACAGCAAACCTGCAAGCTACCCTAAAAGCTAATAAAGTCATAATGGAGAACTGTAAAAAGGGGAAGAATCTAAGAATGGCATGGATTGACTACAAAAAAGCATTTGATAGTATCCCACATTCATGAATAAGAAGTGCTTAAAAATGTATAAGATACACCCTACAGTGCTCGATTACATTACAGTGACCATGAAACAGTGACAAACAACTTTGCAATTAAGCCACGATAAAGGACAAATTATTATTCCAGGGATAAAACTTCAAAGCGGGAATATTCCAGGGTGAATCTCTGTCACCGCTGTTCTTTTCTCTTGCCCTTATCCCATGAAGCTCTCTCCTTAACAGATTAGGTCATGGCTACAATTTGGCTCCCAGAAAACAACAACGTGTAAAGACTTCTCATCTTATTTTTGTCGATGATTTAAAACTGTATAGCTCATCAGATGAGGAACTGAAAGCACAACTGTAAGCGGTCAAAACTTTTATAGATGATATAAGAATGTAATTTGGTTTTGCTAAATGTGCAAAAGCAACCTTTAAAGCAGGAAAGATGCAGCACCAAGAAAACATCCATTTGGGGCAGGAATGTGATATAAAAGAACTTGAGTAAGAGGGTATGTATACATATCTGGGAACTGATGAAGGATCAACAATTAAACATGAACAAATGCAAATAAAACTTAGCAAAGAATATTTTAGAAGTCTTAAATTAATTCTGAAAACAGAGGTGATATCTAGGAACAAAGTCCAAGCTATAAACCAATTTGCTCTTCCTTTCCTAACGTACAGTTTTGAAGTGACTGACTGGCCCCAAAAGGTGTTTGATAGGTTGGACAGGAAAATAAGAAGGATGCTTCGTGCTCATCAAATGATTCATAAAAAATTAGTGCATACCTAGATTATATAGTCCCCATTCTGAAGCAGGTATGGGCCTCCTTGAAACTGATTACATATATTGATCTACAATTGTGGGACTACATACATATCTGCTGACCTCACAAACCCAAACATAGTGAAAGTTTTGAAATATGAAGAGAATAAGTCTAAGATGACTTCCTTGGTTAGTTTAGCAGAAGCGTATCAACATTAAGTGGGAATGGAAATCAAACCAGAAGTAGATAAAAATCAGGGATCAACTGAATGTGCCAAAAAACAAAAGAAAGAATATAAGGTGAAGGATCAGATGAGAAGGCAAGAAATATGGAAAATGCAAAAATATAGTTCCAAGTATAGAAAACTCTTGGAACAACCTCATGTTGATCATGACTGAATGCAGGAATGGTTAAGGAGAGGTGAATTTAAACCAATAGATGAAAGATTAATATTGGCAGCCCAAGACATTGGGCTACATACACGTTGGTTTACAAAGGCCATTGAACATGTGGGAGAAACAAACAAATGTAGGTTTTTGTAAAACAGAATTGGAATTAGTCGCATATCTTGTTGCTAGTTGCAATATACTAATGGCAGAAGGACTCTATACTGAAAGGCATAATAATGTGGCAAGACTGTTGCACTGGGGTTTGTGCAAACATTATAATATCAAAGTAGTTGAAAAACACTGGAAACATGAGCCACAAAGCACTACAGAAAATTATGAAGTTTATATCGCATGAGGTCACCTATTACCAACAGTTCAAAAAAATGGATGCAAGAAAAACAGATATAGTAGTCCATGAAAAGAAGACAAAAGTAGCATTGCTCATTGAAATTGCTACACGCAGTGACTACAGTGTTTTATGTACAAAGAGATACAAAGTCATAAAATATTAGAATTTGCAGGCAGAAATGATGGCAGTGTGAAAGATGGATACCCAGACAGTTCTAATAGTAGTAGGAGCAATGGTTCTTATAAAAAAGAATTTACAATCATGCTTAGATATGTTACCGATACATGTAACTCCATATGAACTGCAGAAGGAGTAAATTCTAGGCACATTGCAGGTGGTGCAAACAGCACTTGTGGCTAACATTAATGACTGTAATGTTTGACTATTAATGACTGGGTAATTATAAGTGATGTCAGAATGGTTTGTGATGTAAAATGCTTCCAACTAGGATTGTGTCAGTGTGGTTTGTTTCAATTTATATAATTGTATGGTTGCTTATGTCATAAGTGATGGTTTAATAAAGATGTTTCTTGTTTAAAAATAAGGGGCAAGAACTGAATAATTTATGTAATGTTGCTTAGGTTATATGTTATATAGCAATATATGTGAAGCATAATGTTTGTTAATTTTAACTTTTTAATACAGTTTGATTACTTTTATATAAATGTAAATGTTCCTATGTCACAAGTGATAATTCAATAAAGACGTTTAAAAAAAAAAATCAAAAACTGAAACAATACTAATTTCATGAACTTTAATCATACTCTGACATAGGAATGGGGTCCATTTCCATCATGGTATTAGAAACCCTAAAGACTACTTTCTCAGAACTGCTGAATCTATCTGGAGATCCACATTGAAACCTATGGTCTCGGAACTGCTGAATCTATCTGGACATCCACATGGAAGGCTACATTCTCCTATGCTGAATTAGGTACTAGTCCAAGCCCTCCATCTCCATGGATGACCTGAAGGCAACTGACCAGACCTACAGGGACTCTGTCTGGGATGATATTTTGACAAACATTAATGTGGTTTGTGGCCACAACCTTGGCTATAAAATTGTGCATCACAGAGCCAGTGATACTACATATGGTGCCCAACAAGGAGCACAACTTCTGACAAGAGAAGGTAGGGCAATGAGTGGGGGCCATTAAGTGTAACACATATAATGCCTGTCATGGAGACACAGGAGTTCCTGGCCTTTCTCAGAGGAAATGATACCTCTACAGACTCCCACAGTGCAGTCATCCAGAGATGATTCACTGGAGATGTCCCCAGTATGTAGGCATATTTCTGTGTATCAACATTCGCATACCTTTCAACCTACTGACACTGAGAATATGAACAGCCAGCTAAAAATCTGGACATCTAATTAGCATAAAATGTGAATAACAAATGGCACATAACTCCTGCTTCCAGTATGAAAGTGGGCTACTACTCAGAAACACATGCTTAAAAAAACAGTGTGACAAAAATGGAGGGGGACAATAAGCACATTTTCAAAGAGACAGTATTAAATTTGCAATCTTTAATGAACTTTAGCACAAAATTCTACTACACAAGATCATATATTTTTGCTTAAGAAAAAAAGTGTTGCAGAATGTGCATCCTCTTTCCGTAAATTATTATTTCCACTAATATATTGGTGATACAGCTTTGTTTTCTTTGTAGTTGACAACTTCAAAAATCACATGTGATGAGGGGGATTCAGAAAATTGTGTGAAAGGGTAAATAAAGACTGAAAATAGGAGCACATCTCCAAAAATAGGAGCACACCTCCAAAAATAGGAGCATCCTAAAGAAAGCCTGAAAATGGGGATGTGCCTCCAAAATAGATGCCCTCTGCACCTCTTAGTCACTGTCAGACTCGTTAAAACTGTCTGATTTATAGTACACAAGTACATCAGTGGTTCAACATGCAGAACCATCTTCTCAAAGTATGCACCTACAGTATTACTTTTTGTTATTTTTATATTTGTAAAAAGCTTTTGCATGTGCATTTCTAGTGCTGAGTCGCACTTACACTGCATGTTTTTTGATTTGATGTATTCACAGCCCATGTGTTATCTAACACTGATATAAAACCTCTGACAGTGATGGTGGGATGAGCTGGTATAGGAAGGCAGTAATGACGGGGTGCTGGGCACAGGGAATATGACCACTGCATCCCCAGAACAGAACATGGACACAGCCTCAATGCTTGTGAAAGCCAAGCTATCCAAACTTCACAGGAAGAACAGGGTAATGGGGACACTGTCAGTGAGGGAATGGTGTAGGTCCTGAGAAGGCAGATATCAGAAACTGCATCTAGCACTTATGGACAGGGGAAGTATACAAGGGCGGGGTCAGTAATGATGCTACTTCCCTTCCCTTCCCTTGAGATTATTGTGTCAGTCACTGCAATCTAGTGAATCTGCAGGGCCATCATGGAGGGCAGGCTAGTACGCACACAGCCATGGCAGTGATAGTAAGACTGATAAAGGATGTGCAAGATTACAATTTGTGTTGATTGCTTGGATAGGCTCAGTCACTCAATGGAACATGACATGTCTTCTCCGGTTCAGCTGGCAGAGGTGAAGGGCCATCCACAGAGCCAGCTGACTGCCACATCCACAGATGGTAGACAACAAGGCAAAGAATGAGCAAGATTCTGCTCCCACAGTAATAACACTTCCACAGCAGTACCTATTATGGAGTTGTTTATAGTCAGGAACAAACACCCCCCCCTGGTTGTTGCAGTGATCACAGTGGCACATCTCATAGTAGACATTGCACAAAGACATGCAGCATGCCAGCATTTAGCCATGATCATGGCACATGCAGTGCAGCTCCTGGTAGAAGCAGCTCTCATGGGTTGGGGTGTGTGCTGCATACTGAACTCCTAGTTATGCTTGTCCTGGATCTGTCCAGTAGACTGAGTCACAGTGCTGCAACTACTGCTGAGGCTGTGCCTCTGCAAACCCACACAGAGCACCACATCCCCCAGTACATCACATACACATGTACTTCAACTGACCCTAACCCCATCATAAAACCTTTTCCATTAAGCAGCCCCCCAAAGGAAAGGCAATAATCACAGCAGTACAGCACTTGCACATCTCCCTGGGAATACATGTGCATATGTTGTCACCCCCCCACCTGTGAAAATTATGATAACTGCATCTTGCCATTGTACATTGTTACCTGGGTTGCCTATATCTGATGCACAGCATGACCAGTCTGGTGTTTTCTTTACGTTTCACTTGTACTTCAGTGTATCTCCTTTATTAGTGCACTACCCCCTGAAGCTATGTGCAATCTTCTGCCCCTTTGCTAGTGCCACAGTACACTGTGTCCATGTCCATCTGGCATGATCATCCCCTGCTGGTGGCTCATCCACTGACTCCTCAACTGACTTAGCCTCTGCTGTCTAATGTGCTGGGGACTGTTGTCCCTGCAGGTTTCCACCCAGCTGTGACTGCTTTCTAAGTATGGTATTATGTAGTATTGCATAGACTGACACTATGATTGCACATATGCCAAGTTCATACTGCAAGACACCACTGCATGAATTCAGACAGAAAAAGTCCTCCTTTGGCAGCCCAAGCACACACCTAGTAATGTTCCTTGTATTCTTGGGCATGGTTGTAGCTATGGCACATTTGATTTTGCGGATTTCTTATGGGTGCCATAAGGCAGGGTTCCTGGGCATATCCAGCATTACCAACAGGATGCCTCTGTAAGAAGTCAGCTCTTGCAAACTATTGATGCAGGTCACAGGTGTGCCATATGTCATAGTCATAATTGCCTGAGTAACCTGCAAATCTACTGTACATGATATTCTGTGCATTAGAGACCCCCTGGTATCTGATGGAGTGATAAGATTTGTGATTCATGGACCTACTTCTCGGTTTACAAGGTGGTGCATTTATTTCAATAAGGGTACAGTTTATGACCCAGCGCACCTCAGGGAAATTGACTATATCACAGAATTTGTGCATAGTGTTGACTCTGTCCTCTGTAGTACATGGGAACCACATGTGCTCCCCCATGTACTGCAGCATGGTATTAAGGAATTGATGGAGTATTCTCAAGTCTGAAGCCTGAGATACCCTCACTGTGTGCCCAAGAGGTCACTGAAGGTCCCTGCAGCTTTATGCAAAACCATTCTTACCTTATTATCCACCAGAATAGGCACTGCACAATTCCAAAAGGCCTGCAGAAGAGGCCAACACCTGTTCACAATGCCTTGTATAGTGTCTCGATCTACACATTACCAATCTACAATGTAGATGTCATGGGGTCCATGAAATGTTATGCTTAGTTGGATGACCCTTCATTGTGGTTACAGCTATAGCAGCCTCTTGCAGATACATGTTAACTAATGCTGTTGCATTACTTAGTGATCTGTTTGTCTAAACATGAATATTTGGCCGAGTACAACTATACAGTTGGCACAAATCTGTTGTGTGGCATTTATACATTTCTGAATCACTATGTCTTCTTCGTTTTCTTCATTTACACACACAGAGAAACCCATTTTATTCATTTTGGTCATTACCATGTCATTCTATGGCCATTAGCATGTGCTGTGGTCAACCATGCTGTTTGGCCTAGACACATTGCAAAGTTTGGTTTTCTGAACAGCCCACACCCTGTGCATGGCCGTTCATCAAGCAAGTTCACATCAGAGGATACAGCAATGTTTTCTGAATCCAGCCTACTGTCTTTCAAAGCTTGTAAAGATAATGACATATCTGTGTTTAGCTTGGATTTATTGGCTTTTCTCAAAGCAACTGTATCCATGACTTTTTGAAGTTTCAACCTGTCTTCTTTTAAAGGGGTGATACTGAGAGCAGATAATGATTACCTAAATCAGTTTCTTTTTAAATCCTGCATAAAACATGATGTATTACTCATGACCTAGCTTAGTAATTGGTGTTTTAAGAACATATAAAACATTGCCACTGAGCACAATTGCAAAATGAGAAAAGGCAGGATAAAGAGATTGGAAATAAGCACTTTAAAACAGAAAATGGTGGTAAATAGGAAATGATCAGTGAAAGTAAGAAAGGGTACCCAGTTATGCACCATATCTTGAAAAAAAGAGACTCCAAATTCAAACAAAAAGTCTGCAGATTTATGAGTAAGTCATTCTGCTCCTTTACCAAGGCCAATGTTCTACCTATCATGCAAAGGATGAAGAGACAAATTTTCAGACTGATGTACAAAATTCTTAACCTTCATTACTGCCCCACTGCCACATTACGTTTCTTCATTAAATTTAAAATGTTTACCTTCTACATTTTTATCTTTTCATGTCAGCAGTTTCAATATTCTCACACTAAAAAATTCTTTAGAGTGCTTGCAGCCTCCTATGGAGACCTAAATTATGGAAATGCAACACAAGTAAGGGTGGAATTCATAGTCAGTAGGCAAATGCATTAAAGCTATATGGGCTGTCCACAAATGCGTGCAGCAGCAAAGATGCAATTCATAAAGGTCACTTGCACAAACATGCAATGGCTGTGAATAAGCTTAAGCAAAAAAAGTCAGAATGAGATGTAAATGAGGAATGATGTAAAACAGCATATGACAATGAAGCATTGTCTCACCTATTTGTAATTCATAGTGAAACTTTTAGCTTTTCCACTTCGTTCACAGATGCATTATATAAAAGAGTGTCTGCCTGTCTTATTTGAGCTAAAACTGCTTGCTTCCAGCAGCACTCACCTGCCAAAAGGCTGACATATAGGCAAAAGATAGCTCACTATAATTTTGATAATGAGGAGACACCTGACACATTTAGAGAGAACAGGGATATTATAAAGACATGCATCTGGAGCCTTTCCCCCTGGGCCTCCACTGAAAATTGGCTTTGTTCCAAGTCGGACTATCCCAGTTAACAAATGTTACATAAATAATTAAATAAATAAAAATAAAAATAAACGTATGTATGACCCGATAGGCATATAGAAGGAATTTGAGGACTCCCTATCACTATGGATACTGAAGTATGCATACACTTAACTCTAATTGTCATGGAGTACTTCCAGAGACAGATTGCATATCTCACAGACTTCTGGTTCGAGGATACTACAGCAGCTCTTGGATGTACTCTTGGCACATGTGTCTCAGTTCATCTATTATCCAATGTCACCTCAAGACCGAGTCAGGAATATGAGTGCCTTTTATGGGATGGAAAAGTTTCTCTGAGGTATCTCAATGCTACTTGCTGTAACAGATTGTATCAATGTTGCAAATAGGGCTCCTTCTTGCCCATGGAGTAAGTGGTACCACAGTACAAAGGGCTACCATTCCGTCAATTGCCAGGTAGTATGTGATGCATAGTGGCGCATCACCAACACATTTGCCCAGCTTCCTGAAGAGCACAAGATTCCCATATTTGGCACCATAGCTCACTTGACTGCTTTTTCCTGTGTGGTGGGATGACCAATGGTCATCTTTTTGGTAAGCAGAAAGATATATGTTTTCTTTATTCTATTGTATTTATGGTACAGCATATTGTTGAATACTGAACCTTTGGTCTCTCTCTCATCCCCGGAACCATGTGTTATGAGCCCTGGAACCAAAACCAGTCTTTGGCCTCTGAGGGTTCATTTCAGGTGCCTGGAGGTGCCCTTCAGTATGACCCACTACTACATGTTACATTCTGCACAGCAGGAACATGCACTCGTCTGGTGGTGAAGTGATCCATGCTCTCACTACACTACCACTTTCAATCCAGCTATGACTAATGATTACCAGCTGGCAGCAGAAGTAAGGGACCCCATGTGGCAGACTAGTATATGGCACATGACTGTGCATGTAAAGAGATGGCATCTAGTCTACAAGTATGGACTATGACATTCAGATTAGTTTTTCCTTTCTTGAAAACAAACACATAGGTTCAAAGGTTCACACAGTTATACTAAGCTAACAACCACTAGGGCCTTTATTAGCTTAGTTGCGTGGTAAATTTGTCCCACAAGTTATATATTTTATACATTTATATAGGGGTGATTGATGGTTATAACATGATTTACTTACTGCCTCTGTCTATCAGAGACATGGGCGCTAGACCAGCAGAATATAAGTGATGCATATAGTTATATCTGAGGACTATTCTGGGTGGTGCATGGTCTACTGTCACTGTTCATCTGACATTGCTACTCATCTTTAAATGTTTGTTTGTATCTTTCGGCTTTTCCCGGTTAGGGGTCGCCACAGCGGAACTCCGATCCGCTAATGATTGGTAGTGGATTTTTACATACCGGGTTACCAGTCCTGACACACAACCTTCAACAAAGGCACAAATAATTATTTTATTTTCAGAACAGTTACTTATATTTATTGTTTGAAAAAGTCATGCCTGAATGCTCACTGTCTCCTGTTCAGTGATGTATTTATTTATTTATTTTATTTATTTATTGCAGTTGGTTTACCAGGATAGTCCATTGGGCCTTGAAGAATCGTTTTCAATGGAGTCCTGGGGAGAAAAGCTCCAAAAAAGAAATAAATGTACATTAACATTTGACAGTAATATCTAGATACATGCCAGTAAAAGAACATAAGCAAAAACATAAATGTACATTAACATTTGACAGTAACAGCCTTGGTACATGCTATCAAAGGAACAAAAGCAAAACATAAATGCAGATTAATGAACAAACATAGTAGATGAATAAAGTAGGTTATGGTATTACAGGGCATTTAGTAGAGTTGGTTATGTGGGGTGGGTGTAAGAGCATTCCCAATGAGATGCTAGGTGTAAGAAAAGTGACTTCTTGAAGGTAGAGTGGTTAGAGGTAATGCGGATGTTTGGTGGTAGAGAGTTCCAGAGGCGAGCAAGGCTGAAGGAAAGAAGGTTTTTGCCTGGGGGATGAGTAGGTTTGTGCACTTCAAGTAGATTTTGATTATTAGACCTTAGAACTCTGTTTGGTAGGTGCATTTTAAGGGCAGAGGAAAGGGAGGGACAGTTGGAGGGGTTTAGAATAAGCTTGTGGGCTAGAGTTAGTTGAGTGTAAGTAAGATAGTTGGGATGTAAGGCATCAGATAAGAAAAAATCACATTTATGACTGTTTTGTACACTAAATTCTAGTAAAGTGGATTACCTAAACTAAATATACATGTACTGAATGTCTTAAATGGTTCATTTAGTAAAAACTTTTAATTCAGTATTTGATATGCATTCATTACTTGCAATTGAATGAAAACTTTCATATTGTTTTTATATTATACAATGCTTTTTCAGTTCAAAGTGTGTTGTCTGTTGAGGTACTCACATCAGATTATTTTATTTTTCCATACTTAATCATTTTTGGCCTTAGAGACAAGAAATATCATCATTTATGCAGTGGAGAGGTAGAAGCTGCAACAGTGTTTCTTTACATGGCAGAATACCCATTTTAATCTTTCATTTTCTTATTAGTGTTTCCCTGAGAACATGTGTATTACTACTTTTACGTTGTAGGTAACTGTCAGCTGAAAAAATGTCAGTGCATAGAGTATTAATGTAATAATCCCTGAAATCTTATGTTATGACATATACCTTTATTTCCACATAAGGATTTAAGCAATGAAAAGCATAAAGTTGAAAAGTGTCCTAAGCCCCCCTTTTGTAAATAATTTATTTCTCTTTGAGTTAAATATTCACCTGCATTTGTGAAGCACAAATTATAAGTAACAGAAATGTCACACTTTATTCACAGTAGGCTAAGGTCAAATGTGTTATACACATCTCCTAAAGATAGGCTAGGTGATGGTGTACGTGGGGCTGCCATGAGAGCTGGATGGTGAGTTGGTCTGATGTCATGACCTCCCTGATATAGGAGACCCTATACATATTCATCTGACAATGCTGTCAGACCATGACTCGGACTTAGAATGATAAGTTCTGCTAGGTGTCGATGAATGTTGACATGGTGTGCATGAAATGTATTGTGTTTGTTCACCCTAATTACAGCATTTTCTTGAGAAGCACTATCATGCAATCTACCCCACACATGTGGACAGTACTCTGTGCTCTTCCCCTTCCATGGATGCCTGGTGTGCCACCATACTATGCACTGCTGTCTGCCATTTCCATGTATTTCTGGAAATCAACATGCATTTCCTGGAGAACTCTATCCATTTCCATGTGACTCCCTGTGGCAATGTTCTGAGCCCTAACAATGTCACAGCACATTTGCTGGAGGGCAGCCAGTGCTTTACATGTTTCCTAGGGTAACTGTAACAAATTCCTGTGCTTGGCTCCCCTTTGTAATTGAGTCAATGTGGACACTGTAAATCCTGAAAGTTTTCATCTGGGCTTGGAGATGTTGGTGTAAAGGTGCATCAATTTTCCTCCTGTAGCAGCATGAGTGCAATGTCAGCAAGTGTTTTACTTTATGATGTACATCCACTTCCTGATGAGTTAATAACATGTTGTGCGGTCTGAGATCCTGACATTAAACTTTGGGACTGCATGCCACTTTCCTCAGACTGCTTCATAAATGTAACTTTGCTATCATCATCTTCGATAACCATTCTGCTGCTGATAGCCTCCAAATTTATTGATATATTGGAATTGTTTGTTTCTGCTGCTGACCTTGTAAAAAAAAGTATGTGAAAATGCCCTGAGCAAGTATGACATTTCTGGTGTCATTCTAAGGGGATCCAGTATCTGTCTGCCTGCGATGACATGATTAACAGACCTCGATGCTTTGCCAGAGATGGCATGCAACTGTCACCCCTGGGCTTCCGGATAGTGGCCATGGCTCTTGTCATACCTATAGTGCCTTTTTTAGGCGGTGTTCCAAAGACCAAATTACCACCATAACAGCTACAAACAAATACAATCTGAGGGTCATGCTGCTCAATGCTAGAAGTCTAAATCTCAAAATGCACTCACTTGAAGCACTTCTTAAAATGGAGAACACCAACATTTGTGCTGTAACAGAGACCAGGTTCAAGCAGCAAAAAGCACCCCTGCACTACCAGGCTATAACTCATTCCACACCTTTTGACCCCAGAACTTGGACTGATGCTGCAAAGGCAGTGGTGTTTCCATATTCATAAAGGTTGCACACACCTCCAGACTGGTGGCCCAACATAACGCATCAGAGATGCTTCAGGTGCAGCTAACATTGGGTAAGACAGCAATTCAGGTCATAGCCTGCTATAGGTCCCCCACCATGTCCCATGACTCATACTCCACGTTCCTAAGCATCCTGGAGAATATTACGTTCCAACCTAACACTCTCATGCTGGGTGACTTCAACTACCCCTCCATTAACTGGGAAAACTATTCATGTATCAATACACTTGCCCAACGTTTCCCGGAATTAATTAATTCTAATATACTGGACCAGCTTGTACTTACCCCCACTAGAGGTAACAACATCCTTGACCTGGTCATTACTAAAATGGGTGACCATTGCTCTACTCCGCCCTGCTTAGATCTGACCACAAACTAATCACCTTGGAAATCAACACCCCCCCCCCACCCCACAAAGGTAATCGCCTTGAAAAACTTCTCCAAAGCTAACTTTGGGCTCTTAAAAGAAGAGGTGGCTAACTTCATGGCACCCATGCCAATAAAGAATAGTTGCATGACTGCCAAATTATAGACCAATGCACTGTACAAACACATACACCAATGCATGGATCTCGCCATACCCAATAGAATCAAGATGCTCTCCTCCAAAAAAAGGAAGCCAATCTGGTGATCCCCTGCCAAAAACAAACTCTACAACAGAAGGCGAAAATTGATGCGGAATACGGTGAAGTTCCAAGACTGGAAAAACTCCCTTATCCGCCTCAACAAAAAGTTGAGATCAATCATCAAATCCTCTAAAGCTAGCTATGAAAACAGAATTGCAGCAGATAATAAAGACAACCACAAGGCCTTCTATATTTATGTAAAAAATATCCATGGCAATACCCCGATTTGTTCTGAGCTACTGCACAATGGTACCTCCTATACTGAGCCAATAGATATTGCCAATATGCTGGCTGACAGATTCAGTGCCAACTTTACCCCTCTCTCCCCCCAAAAGGACCAATCACAATACCAGTAGATTGCCAGCCACCCAGTATTACTGCTGCACAGGTTAAAACAGCACTGTCCAAGGCCAAGAATTCAGCTTCTATGGGACCTGACAATATCCCTGGCTCTGTTCTACATGAACTACAGAGGGACCTGACAATATCCCTGGCTCTGTTCTACATGAACTACAGACTGGCACCTCACCTATGTGCCTTGTTCAATCACAGCCTCACCTCAGGCTTTGTCCCTACAGAATGGTGCACTGCTACAGTCATCCCTCTCCACAAAGAAGGAGTGACTACAGACCCTGGGAACTATTGTCTCATTAGCCTGACGAGTCTGATATTTAAATCATCATGGACCTAATAAACAAGGATATAGGGAATCTCCAAACTCTGGATCCCACACAGTTTGGTTTTCTGAAGGGTGGATCATGCCTGCACAACTTGGTCGACTTCTTTGAGGAAGTCATCAGAGCTGTGGATGAAGGCATGGTGGTTCATACAGCCTACCTTGATCTGGCCAAGGTCTTTGAAACCACTCCCCACTCAGGAATAATAGAAAAACTCACTAAGCTAGGCATCAACCCCTGTATCACTAGGTGGGTTCCAAACTGGCTCACAGATATAGCCCACAGTGTAAAAGTAGCTGACTCCAGACTGCCAACTAGTCATGAGTGGAGTCCCACAGGGCTCAGTCCTGGGTCCTCTCCTGTATGGAATCTACTTCTCTGAAGTCCAGGCCAACAGAAAGGGAAGGGACTCTGGCTGACAAAGTTTACAGACAATTGCAAGTTGAGAGCTATTATTAACTCCCCAAGTGATGTTAACATCCTACAGACAGGCATCACTGAGACCAATGACTGGTCTTAGAACCATGGCCTTAAGCTCAATACCAAAATAAAGTGTCATCATCCCCTTTGGGAAAAAAACGGTTCCCATAAATTACCACATCGATGGTAGCCCACTGAATACAGAAAGCATTATAAGAGATCTGGGAACACAGGTTGACAGCAACCTCTTTTTTGACCACCACATTGCCACTGTGGTCAGAAAGTCCTTTTATGTGGCACATCTCATTACTAAGAGTTTTTCATCCAGGAAGAAAGAGGTCATTGCCTCCATCTACTCTTCCCTCATTGGGCTAATCATCGAGTACAATGCCCCATTTGGCATGTACCTCACTAGACACCTGCAACAACTGGAGGGGCCACAAAAGTACCTCACAAAGAGGATCCTAAGCCTTAAAACACTTATCCTATATGGACAGACTCAAAAAACTCCAACTATTCTCTGTCTTATATCGCCTACTTAGAGGCAATCTCTGCTTGACTTACAAAGCCATGTCTGACCCAGCTCTGTTAGAAATGCTACATCTAAAGAAACCCCAATGCCTCTGCATCACACTCTCCAGAGACCTTGACCTCATTACCACAATCAACAGAATGTAAAAAGCAGAAACCTGATCTCAACGCAATGTAGTTAAAATACTGAACAGTTGCTGTTAAACAGGCTTTTCAAGTCCACAATTCAAAAAAGTTCTCGGCAGCCGTAGCAAAAGTAAAAACTCTTCTTTATTGTAGTAGATATAGCTGAAAGGTGAGCGCTTTCGCGTGGTCACAGCCACGCTTCATCAGACAAAAAATCAACAGAATGTGCTGGAGGGACAGTTTCATAAGCCAGAGACTGTCAACACTATGGACTAGACTTCCCATACATGTCAAACAGAGCACATCACTGGCCCTTTTCAAGAGAACTCTTGATGAATGGATGGGAAATAGAAAATTCACTCTGGGGATCATTCCAGTGGCTCTACTCGACAGAGGCACTGGGAACTAAGGTTGGGTGGCATGATGCCAGGTAATCCTATGGGCTAGGCTTGTAAAGGCCCCAGGGCCATTAGCCTAGTACACACCTATGAACCTAAGTAATATATGTATGACTGAAATAATAATCTGCATATACATAACATGTACAACTATTTGGTATTGTGCATAAATGTATGTATTTATACAGAAAGCAAAAAAAAATGTTAATTTCCACATAATTTCATTTGGTATTGCATAACCTAAGGTAGTGTTTAAATTACATGCAGACAGTTTTTGTAGAGAAAGGATTTTGTCTGTGTATGCTAGAAAAAATATTTATTAGTATAATAATTGTATAAGACTGAAAATTTCTTCCACAATATTAACTGCATATACAAAATGGTTGAATTCTCAGTCAGACAACACAGCCTAGTCAGAGTAGATAGAGGAGATGGGGCTTACAGTATCACAGCAGGTATTTTAGAGAGAAATTACCAATTTTGTTTACTTCCTTATTACTTTTCTATACATTTTTAAATCATCCTCTTACGTATTTGGAATTATTAGGCATAAAACTATCAATGCACACACTTTTTTATTGTCAAGAAACTGAAAACTTTATTGAATTGCTATATTTTTATGCACATGTTCACCTTTCGCCTGAACACAGTTCACAGACGGTTACATACAAAACATAATATTTTAAAACACCTCCAAAAGTTATAAGTTGCAGTAAAGCAAAGACTAGCACAGTATGAAAATGCAGATATTAATAAATATTCAAACCAATGCATAGTAAGCAACTACTGCAGTGAATGAAATGCTTTGCATATTACTGCTAGTCCTACCAGCAGTATTAAGGAAAAAAGAGCTGAAATATAGCAAACAGCAATTGTCTTATGAATTTTTCAAGTCGACAAGGAGATTTATTTATTTATTTGACATTTGTTAACTTGGATCATCCATCTGAGCAAAAGCCCTTTTTCAGTGGAGGCCCGGGGAGAAAATCACCAGAGTACAAGTAAGCAAGAAAATTTACAAAATTAAAGATAAATACAGCGAAAAATTTACAGTAAAACAGTTAAGCAAATGTAGATAAAACTCCGCAGTACAATATAATAAGAGGTGTTATAACACTGAAGAAAAAATAGCAAAAAAATAGACAATAAAACCTTTGAATGAGTAAAACATCAGGAAAAGAGAACAGCTAGGCTGGTTGATAAAGCTTGTAACATGAATGAAGTAGTAAATAGTACAGCATGTTTAATTTCATTATCTATATCTATCTATATAGACAGATATAAATTATATACAGATATATCTATACATGTATTTATCTAGCTGTCTGTATATATATGTATATAAATGGGTCTAAATGACAACATTGACTTTTCAGAAAGTCAAACATCATATGGTCAAGACCATATGTTTGACTTTCTGAAAAGTCAAAAACAACATAATGGTAAAAATCTACGCACCTCCCACACCCCTAAAAATTATATATACTAACTCTGAAATCACACAACAGTGGTGAAAAGGGTAAATTTCCCATTCCTCACTGTACCACAATCTCCATAAAAATGTTTCAACTTTTCCCAAAGTCGAACATATGGTATCGAACATATGAAGTTTGACTTTCTGAAGAGTCAATCATCTGAAGGGGACCCATCTGTAATAATTCGTAATGGATGGTAACTAAAACATCCATGCATCCTGTACATTACTGCAGTCAAATGTTAGAGATATGCTAGTATAAGTGCAGTATTCTGTCTTTAACTGATTTCATTAATGTATATAAAGAAATAATTTATAAAGTGTGGTAATTGAAGCAATACGATGCATTCAGTATATTATTGCAGCCAAATATAAAAGATATGTTAATATACAACTGCAGTGTTCTATTGCTAACTTATTTTATCAGATGTTAGCATTTATAAAGGGTATTTTCAGTACCCTATTTCAAATAAATGCATATCAAGCGCAAATGTGATAATTTTTCTTTAGCGGACTATAAAATATAAACCCCACCAAAACTTGGTACTAATACACTCTCTTCCTACGTACACATAAGCTCTTCCCAAAACAGTAGTCTCGTGTATGCCTAAGCACTTCTTGTACATTATGTTTTACTTCAACAAAGATTTGTAAAGATAAAAATGTTTTAAAGTAAAAAATTGAATGCTGTATCGTGTGAATTTATTGTGTGTATTTTCTCTTTTATCTCTCCTCCTACGTTTTTCTCTGTTTTTCTTATTTTAATTATGGATTTGTTGCTCCTTTTTTAATTTATTTTTATTGTGCGTATTTTCTCTTTTATCTCTCCTCCCACTTTTTTCTTATTTTAAATATGCATTCTTTGCTCCTTTTTTGTTTTCTTTCCCTCCCATTTATAAGTGTTGTTTTCCAGATCCAACTTCCTCTGGAGCAGCCCAGGCACATACCTCCCTGGTTAGGAAGCATTCACCCTCTGCCCGTCCAAGTATGTTCTCAAAAGGTCGGGAAGGAGACAGCAGTCCTAAAGGCACCCTGCTATGTGGCAGCATGGCAAGCCTCACTGAATGGGGGCTTTGGAACTTAGTTGGGGGAAATTGGAGCAGGTCATGGACAGATGGGTTCAGCCAGATGAGGTTTCTCTTCAGCATATTCAAGACACAGTGTCCCAGTTGGTTCTGACTATTGTGCCACCATGTGCTCCTACCTTTCAACATTGAGGTCCTCCACTCTACCACTATCTGGCAGTTGAAATATTTGAATTATTGTAGACTGGGGACTCCTACTTGTGGCAAAACACATAACCCCTTCTTCCATTATCCTTTTTCCTACATCCTCTTACCTATTTCCCACCCACAGTATATTTAAAAAAGTAGGGCAGTCTATCTACCACAAAAAAGGCATTTCCTCTCTCAGCACAGCTCTCTTGATGTGTTCCTACTGTGTCTCCATCTTTGTTGTGTCATCCTTTTTTCAATTTATCCTATGTCCCCCTTTCTTTCATTTAAATTAACCAACTGGGTGTCTGCATAAAGATACAGCTATATAAAACATTTTAAATACATTTTTTTAAATGTTAATAACAAAATCTGTGCAGTTTGATGCTTGCCTTTGGTCTTTTAAGCGTGCATGCATATAGCCTTGTCTGGACACAATTTATGAATACATACAAGTAATACAAAGTCTAAGGCTTTCATGTAGTACTTCGTATTTACATAACTCTTAACTTTAGGTACTTTACTCTTTTGCGGTAAGTAGGCATTTTTTTTCAGAATGCCTTCATTTTTCCTTATTCAAAACAAATAACTTGCACTTAGTTTATTTACATATAAATCCAGCAAAGCAAAGCCCAACTGCAGAAAGGAACTGCACTAGTCCAACAGAAGCGAAATAAGTACCTTTTCTGGAGTTGAGTTTCACTTTACAAGATTTATTGTGGTTTTGAGGTGGACTTAATTTCCAGGTGATTCTCCTATTTATTTGGTGTTTATTTGCATACACTCATAGCAGCTAAGTAACTGTGGAGTTCCAGACTATGAATATGACCATAAACATCAGGTTACTACCATTCCTCACCAGTTTAAGTCGTATGTTAACAGCTATCTTCATGAATTATTCCTCTGCAGCTGTCAGGATAAATAAACATTTTCTATAGACCAATTAAAGGGTGAACTCCAGCTTTCTGACTACAGGACATTTGTGGTTTATTAACTTTAGAATTACTGACCTTTCTGCTTTGAATTGTTTATGTACTGTGACTGTGCACTGAAACAAGATACTACTTCTGTTTTAATACAAAAACTTGGCTAAGATATTCCCTTGGGCCCAGTATACCCATCATAGAAAGACAGACCAGCTAGCTAGCTTGCCAAACAGATAGAGAGACAGATAAATTAAGAAACAATCTAATACTTTTTGTTCTGGGTTGCCTGGCAATAACGTTTAACACTGGCAAATTGCCAGCACATGAAAATCAGCTCTGCATCCATTCTGCTACATAAGTACTCAATCTGACCTAGAAGTACATATTTCTAAAGAAGTTGGAAGGCAAAGGTTTTAAAATGAATACATGTAGCTGAAAAGAGAATAAGTTTGTTTTTCTGTCTGATCAAGGTGTAGATATAATAAAACAAGTAGTAGAGCAAAGTTGTATGATGTTTTCATATATTCTTGGAGAAATTCCATATATTTGTCACTGTAAATCTCACATATAGATGAACATATAGACATTTATTTATTGCGCATATGTTATTTCTAAATATATTGCATAACTCTCAGTTTATAATGATAAATACAAAAGAAATGTCTATAGCTCTACTAATTAATATTCTTACTAAATCATCATTCTGCACTAAGACTTTTTTTATTCTAAAGTGAATTGCTTATATATTTTACAAATTCAGTAACACCAGGTTACAGATTTACTGTGCTAAAGGATATTAACTTTAGTGGCATTTATACACTAGACAAACCTTCTGGCACAGAGAGGGAGCAGCCTATGTGACAGTGTCAGTAAATGACATTTTCTGTTCTCCATTCAGTAGCTCTCCCAAAGGCAATGATTAAATGTGCACGCAGTTTTACATCTTAACAAATAATGAGGGACAATTATATACTTGCAAATTTACATTCTCTTTATTTTTATGTCAAGAGACGCATCTTTTCTGCATCTTTTGACAGATATGTGTAGCTGCCCTTGTCTTGACATTTCATTACTATACTCTATGTAGCTGCCCTTGTTTTGACATTTCATTACTATACTCTATACCCATAATGGAAGTCTCCCTCTGAAAGCCCATGACACCTCATTATTTTTATCTTCAGTAAGTAGGTGCGCTGAAATATAAACCGAAAGAACAAGCTGCGAACTACAACAGCTATAGCATCTGCTGGTTGCCAGGGCACTAAGCAGATACTGCCGGAAACAGGATTTATGAAATCTGGAAGGGTAAAATCCTGCATATTTGCTGATTGAAACTTTTAAATTAAAAATAGTATTGTATCCCTAATTTAAGAATGCATTTTCATTAACTTTTTATTACATCTAGGACATTAAGGAAGGTATATATCTGCCTTCATGTTACCTCATGGAGCCAATAAAGTTTTTGAAGTTTAAGGCGTACCTTTAAATAAACCCTGTCACAGTTGTTACACCATATTCTGATAGTTCCAAATGTGCAGAAAATAAAGTCTGACTTCAACAACAGAACAGCAAGCTAATAAACTCATTGTTTTATTATAAAGTGTTTTACTAGGGACTCAAGCCCCATGTGCCCCTGACTTAGGGGCTATGCCCCCTACTTCACCTTAATCATGTGTGCTAACCCTAAGCCCGACACTGCCCTGACTCTAACTGTACACATTATTTAACAAAAGCCCCTTTCCCTAAAAGTACCATTACATCAGACATTTGGACACATATAAATGCACCATCAAACATGCACAACACTACATCTATCTCATAAACTAACCCTTAATCTAACCTAACCAGCAAAAATTAAGAAACACACACTCAAAAATATTTATCAGCATTGTGTCAAAGAGCTTTTGACAAACTCACGTATGCACTCTAAAGCATTGCAACACACACCACTAAATCTGTATCTTAATCTAGGTCATAACCTGCAAACACACAAACATACACACATACTACAAATTCTATCCACTCACAAAACCTTTACTTTAAACTAACCCAAAAACACTCACACATGCTTCCACCCTAACCCACTTTATAAGCACACAAATCTTTTAATTTCCTACTCTTAATAAAAAGTACACACAAGAAAGGGTATATTTGGTCTGTTTATGCAGACTGTTGACCAAATTGCCGTTTGATAGTGTGTGGCTATCTATATCTCTATCTAATTGACATTTTTATCTGTCTATCTATTTATCTATCTATCTACCTATATAACTATGTGTATCTATATATATATATATATATATATATATATATATATATTTTTTTTTTTATATAGGTTTATTGCAGGTGGTCAAAATTCCCAAACATCGAATCATTGCAGATCAGGTCACTGTTGGCATATCAGAAAAAAACACTTACCGAAAATCAAGCATAATGAAAACCAATAACATTGCAAAGGAAAACAGTTTCCTTTTCTGATCTTTTAAGAAAAGCCCTATATTCACAACAAATTAATCTGAATAGTAGCAGCATTATGGAAAGTTTTTTTTAAGGTTAAGTGTAGGGTTGGGGTTAAATGCTAGGGCAAAGTTAAAGTTAGGGTTAGCATACAAGCACTACCCCTGCCCCTAATCCTGCACCTTACCGTAGACAAACACTTTCCATAACACCACCACTGCACAAGACATGGAGATACACATCACATACATCAACACATGTGTAGAACATTAAATGTATCCCTTTACATAACCCTTACTCTAACCCTAACCCTAACCTGCAAACACTTACAAATGCCTTCCTAACCTTTCTGTTTATCCAAACGTTTTAGCAATAGACTAGAAATCCCACATACACAAACCACATTCCTTCATTCAACAACTGCAGTATTCAAACACTGGACCTGATAAAACACTATCAAAAACACTATAGTAAAAAGTAACATTCAACCACATCTGACCATCCCAAAAATATACATTTTGAAGCTCCCTCAAATAAACTTCCACAATCTGAACAGCAACGGTTGTTATGCATATTTCTTTAAACACAATCTCCAAAGAAATAAATCTATAATAACATTGATGACTATGCACACTCTAGCAGTTACTGAACTGTATTATTGCTTGTATCCCCTTAAAACATGTTGTTTCTGTAAATATTCATGCAAGATCACAGTTGTGATAGTTACTGAACTGAAAATATTGGTTATAATGTAGCCCGCATGCAAATGCTGATCTCAGATGTAACTCAGAAGGTAATCTGCTGTGTAATTTTTGTTTGGAAATGTTTTTACTGTCCCTTGGCCAGAGTAATAGTTAAAAAAAGAGGTCTGAGTCAGCTTACTTGTCCAACTAAGTAAGTACATTTAAGAAACAGGTAAAAGTGGTATAGTTTTTGGCACAATATGTGCAGCATGCTTTCTTTCTAATTATTTAAGTGGAGTTTGTTTAAGTTAGACCTTCCTGGTAAACCAACACAAATAAATAAATAATTTACCTTTTTATTGGAATTCCACTACATCAGCAAGTGTACTGCACCAAGCATGGTTTTCTTTCACCTTTTTGGGGAGTTTGTATCCAGACAAAACTGTCTTCTATAAAAAAAAGTTTCTGCAGAAGGAGTGTAAACATGTCATATCAAAAAATAACATATGGAAAAAACAAGAAAAACATGTCAGGCAATTTGAGAGAATTAAAGAGTTTGATGCTTGGAAGATAGAATAATAAAAAATAAATAGATAAATAATCGATAATGTCTGTTAATGTATGTATTTGTGTGTGTGGTTTCACTTTACAATCCCGAAATACTGAAATATCGAAATTCAGTATCTCTAGACTGAAAAATCCAAAATCCCAAAAGTGTGAAATTCAAAATTGTGACTGCCCACATACACACTCCACACACAAACAAGCACATATACACCTTCCTCCCTACACTAAAATCCAACAAAACACACACAAACACAACAAAACAAACACACATGCGGACCCTACATATAAGCTGCACCCCACACCCCGCTACTTCTATATATTAACTCCGAGGTCACACTAAAAACACAAACACAAAAACCACCACTACACATTCTACAGTCCCCTTGCACAGACACACATCAAATACGTACAAATATCACCACTCTCAACACTTATACACTCACAATCTTACCTACCTACCCTGACCCACACCTCAAAACTCCAAACACACGCACACACACTAAAATCCCTACCCAAAACCCCTAGTAAAACATCACTTATCTGAATCTCCAGCTACATCCAAATATCACACTGTGGTTCCACTTTATAATCTTGAAATACTAAAATCTTGAATTTCAGTATCTCAAGACCATAAAGTCAAATTTTCAAAATAGCGACAGTGCATAATCGCAAATTCGACTTAGTCAAATTTGAGGTTATGGCTTTAGGTTATGTGACATGTAGTGTGTTGTGTGAATGGTGTCCAGTGTAGTGTGTGGATTTAGGTGGAATTAAGGTAAGTGAGTGTTTTGTAGGGGTTTTGGGTAGGTGTTTGAGTGTATGTGAGTGTGTAAGTTTTACTTGTGGGCCGCGGTGGTGCAGCGGTAACATTGTTGCCTCATAGCAAGAGGTTATCCTGTTCGATTTTCGGCTGGAGTGCCTTCTGTATGAAGTCTGCATGTCCTCCCCTCAGTCGAGTGGTGTTTGAAAGACATGCCGGAATGGGCGTGCCTTCGTTGAAGGTTGGGCATTGGGTTGGCAACTCGGCACCATAAAAATCTACTGCCAATCATTAGCGGACCTGAGTTCTGCTGTGGCACCGCCTAACCGGGAAAAGCCAAAAAGACAAACAACAACTTGTGGGTTAGGGTAGGCAGGTAAAAGTATGAGTGTTGAAGTGTTGAATGTGGTGGTGTTTGTATATGTGTGATGTGTGTGTGTTTTTGTGTGTGTGTGTGTGTGTGTGTGTGTGTGTGTGTGTGTGTGTGTGTGTGTGTGTGTGTGTGTGTGTGTGTGTGTGTGTGTGTATGACTATAGAATGTCTGGTTGCGAGTTTACTGTCTTTTTCTGTTTGTGCGATCTCAGAGTTAGTTAGTATATATAAGTAGGGGGGTGGGGAGTGCAATGGGGCTTACTCCCCTGTTTATATGTAGTGTAGGTTTGTTGATTTGTGTTTTTGTGTTTATGTGTGTTTTGTTTGTTTATTTGTTGCAGTGTAGGTCAGATGGTATATGTGTTGGGTGGTGTATGGTGTGTTTATGTTTGAGATTTTGTGTTTCATGGTTTTGGAGTTTTGGGATTTTAAGTGTTCGACTTTATGGTCTCGAGATACTGAAATTCGATATTTCAGTATTTTGAGATTATAAAGTGGAACCCTCACTGCACATCACAGACACAAGTAATCCCATGGCACATATGCACCTCCACAATCATGGATTCAACATTTCCACATTCAGCATTTCCTTCCTGTTTCGGGATTCTGTACATTCTCGCAAGTGCATTTTCGACACTTCAGTCTTGAGCTACTGAAATTCGATATTTCAGTAGTTCAAGATTCGGAAGTGAAACCCTGTGTGTGTGTGTGTGTGTGTGTGTGTGTGTGTGTGTGTGTGTATATATATATATATATATATATATATCTAAATATATATATATATATATATATATATATATATATATATATATATATATATATATATATATATATATATGGGTCCACTACATATGACTGAAAGTTCATATGACCGAAGCCCATTTGACTGAGACCATAATACCGAAAGTTCATTTTACCGAAAGCCCATATGACTGAAACTCATTTGACCGAAAAACAGCACTGGCAGGTATATGCCCATTTCCCCACTGTAGCGCGACCCTGGAGTGAGAATATTAAGTTGGGGGGTGTGGGGGGCACAGACCTCCACATGGGGGTGTGGGATGTAGCCCCCCACATTTTGCAACAACCTTGTACTAATGTTATAAGTTTTCATGTATTTTTACTGGATACACATGAATATAGTAGTACATAAACTGCGTAGCCCCCCACATAATTGCAGTTTATGTACTACTATACTGACGATGTATGTAGAACAGGAAGTTCATCCCTGGTTTGGCACCTATGCCTCCAATGAACACAGGCAGCTTGTAAGTGGTTAATTTCCCAGGCCACTGCTTACACTTATCAGAGGTACAAGAACTTATCAGAGGTTTGGGATGTATAGTTAGGCTTAAAATGGCCCTTGTAGGCATTAGCCTAGTAAACGCCTATGAACCTATGAACCTAAAAGTACTTGTATAGTCATTTTATATACAACTTATTTTTCTATACTTAGAAACATTCTGCAAACTGCTTCAGATCATGTTTTTGCAAAATAAATAATTAATAAGTAAGATTATACCTAACTGTATTTACAGATATTTTAGTTTATCTGTACTTGTTTAGCCATCCCCTGAAAATATACAATTTTTGAAAAGATTATATGGTTTGTCTTATAAACCAAACCATATTTTAGCCACTTCAGATAATTAAGCCATTGACAATTCTTTGTCAAACTGGAATTCATCATT
>NC_056751.1:677822885-677865385 GCF_019279795.1 Protopterus annectens | reverse complement strand
TGGATGCAGTCCCTTTGATTCTAGCTTTGATCCTTTCATTCAGACATCCCTTTTTCTCAACCACTCCTCCCAGGTACTTGAAGTTGTTAACTTGTTTGACTATTTTCCCCTCTATCTCAGTTCACAGTTTCTTCTGATTTCCCCTATTTGCTGCCATTATGACTGTCTTATCTGTACTCATTTTCATCCTGGGTGTCTACAGTTTTGCATTCCAGTTCTCTGTCCTTTGCTAAAGGTCTTGTTAAGAGTCTGCCCATAATGACACATCATCTATACAGCAACTTTGTTGAGCTTTTGTTGTACTTTTTGACCTATTTGCCAATGTTGTCCATCACCATTTTGAACAGCAGTGGGCTCAGAGCTGAATCCTGATGCACAGCCACTCTCACTGGGAACCCCTCTGTGAGTCCGAACACTGTTTATACTTGTATCATTGGTTCCTTGTGCAAAGCCTGCACTAATTCTACCAGTGCTTCTCTAACTTTGAGCCATCACAGGACTGCACAAATCAGCTTTCATGGGGCCTTGCTATATGCTTTTTCCAAGACTATGAATGCCCAGCTGAACCATTTCCTCATTTCTAGCTTCTTCTCAACTATTCAACTCACAGCAAACATCAGTTTGGTTGTGCTACATCCTGATCTGAAACTGTACTGTTCATCTCCCATCTTACTTTCTACTACTCTGCATGTTGTTTTAACAGTCACCTTCTTCAGAGCTTTCATGCAGTGTGACAGAAGTTTGATACCGCTATAGTGCCAACAATGTTGAATGTTTCTTTTGTTCTTGTACACTGGCGCTAGTATACTTAATCTCCAATCTTGTGGGATATGTCTTTCTCTTCATACTGATATGAATATCCTCAGGAGCCATTTCTCCACTAACTTATTCAATATCGTAATCATATCTGCTGTGACCTCCTCTGAGCCTGCTGCTTTCCCTGACTTCATTTCCCTTAGTGCTGTTCTTACGTCATTTGGGGTGGGCTCCTCTTCTTCTTTCATTGTAGGCTGTGTCTGGGGAAGTTCAGCTTTTGTGGAGTTTTCTTCATTCAGAAGCTGCTGGAAACTCTTTCCATCTCCCTTTGATGCCCCATGGGCTGATGAAAAGGTTGCTGCTTGCATCCCTTATGAAGGGTGTTTGATGTCTGTCGTTATTATCTTTATGTTTTTGCCTTGCAACCTGATTACATTTCTTTAAGCCATCTACTGAGTCACTTTCCAGCAGTTGGTAAAGTGCCTGTGCTGCCTAATTCTTTCCTATTGCAACTGCTCTCTTAGCCTCTGTCTTAGCTAGCCAGGATTCCTTATTAAACTGGTCTGTCTGCTCTAGCTACTACTTTTTTTCTGAATTCCTTTATTCTTTTGATGACTTCCAGGACTTCAAAATTCCAATGCTAGCTTTCCTTATGTACCTTATTTCCATACCTAGCTTAGCCTCATATCAGTTCTATAGTCCTGACATGTTGTTTTGAGGTGCTGCTATTCTTCATCACTAATGTCCTCTTCTTCTTGAAAGGCTGGAGCCTAAGTATTCCCTTGAACTCTTGTACTTTCTCTCCAGTCAGCTTCCACATCTTCAGCCTGGTCTCTGTTGACACTGGAGCGTACTCTGACCACTGCTTGCAGCTTATTGTGACAACCACTGGTTTATGCTGTAGGTCAACTGTTTCACTTCAGTCTAGTCTCTGTTGACATTGGAGCCTACTCTGACCACTGCATGCAGCTTATTGTGACAACCAGTGGTTTATGCTCTGGGTCAACTGTTTCAGCGGGAATGACCTTGTAATCATTGATTCTACCCCAGTGCCCTTTCCTTACTAGGAGGAATTCTACCTGAATTGCATGTGGACCACTCTTGTATATGACATTGTGATGGTTTCTCTTGCTGAACTAGAATGTCTAGAATCTGGAGTCTAGAATGGGCTCTCCTTCTTTATTCCTGTTGCTCCACCCATGTAGACCAAGGCAGTCATAATTTCCTGTTCTGCCTGTCTGGATATGTCCTTTCAGGTCCCCCATTATTACCACCAACTCATGTCACCATGCAGTGGTGAAGTTTCTAAAGCTTCTCCCTTACCATACTTCCCACACCATTTCTAGTCTGTCCTCTCACTAAACAGTAGAATCTGGAACCTCAGCCAAGGGGCCTAGCTGCACTGCCCTTCCATCTCTTCTTCTGGATACAGAGGACATCGAACCTTCTTCTTATCATCATGTCATCCACTTCCAAACTCCATATTGTCAGTGAACTATATTTATTGCAGTAATCCTTAGTTTATTTTTGTAGAGTGATTTGTTTTATGTCCAGCTTTCAATCAACAGAACTATCCCACATAACCTAAACTAGACAACTGGACTCTGGCCAGCCAGTAGCTTATTGAACCAGGGCTGCTGGGCTTTATGGTGGGCACATGCTGACCAAAATGGCCACATATGGCCGGCCCAGTGTTGCAGCGGTTGCATTGTTGCTTCACAGCAAGAGGTTCTCCGGTTCAATTCTCAGCTGGGGTGCCTTCTGTGCAGTCTCCATGTCCTCCCTGCATTCATGTGGGTTTCCCCTGGGTGCTCCGGTTTCCTCCCACATTACAAAGACATGCATCTGGAGCGTTTCTCCCATGGCCTCCACTGGAAATTGGCTTCATTCCAAGTTGGACTTTCCTGGTAAACAAATGTTAAATAAAATAAATAAAAATATACTTCTTCCACCATTAATGTGGGTTACTGGAGTAGGTTATAGTAGGTCAGGCCCTTATCCCACTTATCACTGGCAAATATTCATGCCCATTTTTGGAGACATTAGTCAACTTGACCTAATCACCTACAGACAATTTTTTTGCACCATCAAGTGTCAAGCCCAGAAACGTCATGCAGTCTGTAATCCATGTTCTCCTGTGTATAGGATATTTTACACCACAACTGATGCCCATAGTGGCTATTCTGCACAATGTTTTGCATGATAGTCACCATCCTGAGTTTGTGTTGCTGCCCACAACTCCATTCCTTCATTGAGTTTGATCTGAAAACACTTGACATGTTTTTTACTGTGTTGTGGGAAGAACCCCAAAGAGACACAGGAAAAACATGCAAACTCGACACAGGCATCGACCGGATATCAAACCTTGTACCTTGTACAAGAGGAACAAAGACCATAACAATTATGCCATCTGTGAACACAACTCCACGGGCACACTGTCTGGAGGTCAGGATTGAATCTTGTACCTTGTACATACGAGGCAAAGACCTTAAACATTATGCATCCTATTCCAGAGAAATACAAGGCCCAGGCAGCCAGAGGCAAATACAGAGCCATACAAAGCAGTAAGGAAGGTTACCTCTTTGGTCCCCCTTAAGCTTGAACTTGGTCACTAGCCCAGATGAAAGAACCAGGATACCCTCAATAAAGGCTCCTACCAGATCATTATGCCAGTATGCACTGCATAGCTCAAGAAACCATGTTAGTCCCTTACAGGAAGACCAAGAAGATGAAGTCATGATGGCATATGGAGAAGAAATCAAGAATAGTATAGAACAGGAGGCTCTGGCCCACACTCTGGTGTGGACCCCCCTCAAGTAGATGGTAAGATACATTTCAAAGACAAAGAGGAAAAAGCAGGGGAAACAGGGAAAGGCCACTGCAGAATCTGAGTTAGACACAGGAGAGGCAATTACATTGTTACATTTTTTTTTAGATGGACAGTTATGTTTTATGAGCTGCATGTCTATGGGGTGAATTTTAAGCAGAATTAATAGTGCTAAATGCACATCACTTCACTGATGGGTCTTTAATGTCATAGGTCAGCAGTACTATACATGCTTTACATTAAAGGAAGCAATGCACCATCTCGTAAACAGTTCTACAAACATGATGACTGTATGTCTGTGAATTTTCAGGGTTTCATCTCTAAACTAAAGAGAAATGCAAGTGAGTAATAAAAAGGACTGTACACATTCTTTTGTTACAAGAATGTAAGATAACTAGAAGGTGGTTTAGATTGTTAAAGGGGATAATTAGTTATGACCCATACTTTGACCTACATATCCCGAGAAAGGCAGACATGCCAAGTTTAATCAGGAAAACTTTATGTTGGAAGGTATTAGAAGTTAAGAGGCAGGGGGATGGAAGTGCCATATGGCAATCTTTGAAATAGCACAAATGCTGATGACAACAGAGTATGTCAAGGTAGTGAATACTGAAGCTGCACACTTTGTTTAGACAACTTTTCCCCAATCTAGCAGTCAGGACATACTTAAACTCTAAGGCTGTAATTGTGGGAGACGTCTGTGTTCCTAAATTCAGTGAGAGACAGACCAGGCATGCAGAGAGTGGCATGTACATCAATAAGAAGTAATAGGTTTATGCATGGACAGTTTACAAGTAGTGGCATATGAATCTGCAATTAGTTCAAACTGAATTGATTGCTGTTTGGTTCCTAGGGTTCTTGGATGGAAGCATGGTAGAAGGAGCAGATATTGTTCCAACGCCTTTAATTGACTATGCAGCAATCACTTGTACACTGGGCATGGCAGGGGACTATATGGATAGATGAAATCAGCAAGAAAAGGAGGGCAGTATTGCAGGAACTGAACTCATCCTCAAGTCTTATTGGGTAACTTCATGTGCTGGACCCTGTTTTCAAAAACTCTCACTAAGATGACACTGATATATAGACTGTATCCTAGATATCATTATCTCAAGGACAGAGGTGGGTTAAAAAACAAAAAAGATAGCTGGGTGCACAGGTGCCAGGATAATAAAGTGCTCAATCCTGGTGTACACATTGGTGTCAGGACTGGAAAAAATGCCAGATTAGAATCCTCAAGATATGGAAACATTCCCACGATGGGGTTAAGACAGGCTCAGGGGACAGATGTCCCCCACCTCCCTACCGTGAAGATGGAAATTAGTCCACAACAACCACAAAAACTGACAGGTCAAAAAAGAGCCATAAAGATGACAGAATGCACTATTGAGGATAAAGAAAAAATTATGTATTGTTACTATTATGCAAAAAGCCCAGAAATTTCAGGTAGAAGCTATGCAGGAAGATTAAGAGAGACATTAGAGGAATTACAGAAGAGTCAATTCAGGTACATTGTGGGTGCTGCAAAGAGTACTTTTATCTAATGCCAAATACTGAAGCAATACTAATTTCATGAACTTTAATCATAACTTGGTTAGGAATTGGGTCCATTCCCATCATGGTATTAGAAACCCAAAAGACTTGGAGAAATTACACCAAGCCAAAAATACATAGGACACAGAGAACTACAGATCCATTTCTTTACTGAATGTGGATATTAAATTATATGCATGTATAGTAGTGGGCAAACTTAAACCAATCCTGCCATGCCTACTAACAAACATCCAAGATGGGTTTATCCAAGGCGGGTTGAGATCAGATCATGAAAACGCCTTACAGTTTTACTTTTAGTAACTCTGACAGATACTAGAAAAAGTAACAGCTTTCATTCTGGACTGTGAGGAAGCCTTCACTCTGCTTACTGGGAATACTGGTTGGAAGTCAAGGAGCAAAAGGGGTTCCTGGTTACTTTCAGGCTGAGCTTGAGAGCTCTTTATTTCTCACCACTGGCCTTATTTCTGATAAATGTTTGATTTCTCTCCTTTTTTGCTCATGAGAGAAATCAGGAAACAGATACCCCCTTCCCCCTCTTTATTCCTTTTAACAGTGGAGACCATGCATTGGAACTTAGATAAGCTAAGGAAACTGCAAGGCCTGGATCTATTAAGGACAAATGTCAGCCCCTGATATTGGCAGATGAGTGTGATGTGCATTTACAGAACCTAGAATGAGATGCCAACATCATCCTGGAAATTATGACTGAATATACCACTGTGTCGGGGCTGAGGCTGAACATGGATAAAACGGATGCCTGGATGGTTAACAAGGCAGCTAGAGAAGTGAGACAAGCAGGGGCTAGACTGCCCTTTAGCTGATGTAAAGAAAACTCAAACACCTGGGAATTATCCTGCATGTTATATGCCAGATAGTCTCCCTAAACCTGAAAGTCATTTGGCATAGGCTCTTTATATGGGCACATGCTTGGCATAAGATAAATCTTCAGTTGATGGAAAGGACCATTTTAGTGAAGAGATGCTATTTAATTATATAGAAATATGCCGGAGGTTCACACAAGCAAGGAATATAAGAAAATTGCGCACTTACTGAAATAATTTATCTACTCAAACCACAAACAGCCAGAAAAATGGCTTTGTAGCTAGAGTGCCAGACAGTGTTTAGGACTGAGAATCCGATATTGGAGTCTATACAATGTAGCACTTTAGTTAGCTTAGTGTTTACTATGTGGCGAGACTGGCCTGACTACATGGACTAAAGCAAAAGTCCAAATACTTCATGTTAGGAGTCCACGGGTATAGCATAATATGAACAAATACTCTTGGAAGGACTGACAACAGATACAGGAACCTTGAAGACCCTATATAAAAACCCTTTATTCCTCCATGTATGGGGTATTAAGGTTTCACTTGGCATTGACTTCATTTTAAATTTGACAAGGAATGACTGCAGTCCAAAGGATGGTTCTCCAAGTGAATCCTCTGGCTTAAGAACATCTTATAGGAGGTAGAAGGGATCAAAACATTTGCATCCTTCAAATACTTGCATTACAAATAAGATATACAGAAGCACCATCATTGTAAATATCTGATCACAAGAAGCGCAATGACTTGTTCAGTCTTTAAAGACAGAGTATCCTTCTTCCTGATGCGTATGATTAGCCGACTTCAAGCCAAGAAGAATGAACAAGGTGTCAAGGAAGGGAGAAAGCCTCACATATATACAATATTGACAGAACTAGAAAAAACATTCATGCCAGCATTTCAGTTATAGACCCTAGCTGTTTTGAAGAAGGAGGCAGTGTGCAAAGCCTGAAGTATATTTATCACTTAAAAGAAATTGCCATAATTCACTGAAGCCTTTCTTTACATTGGCTACATTGTGTTAATTGGCTGCTGGCTAGTGGGGGCTGGTTCTTTTGTGTTTTTGTAAACAAAAAAAAAAAAAAAGTTTTCTAAGGTTGTATCTTCTGGTATTTAAGCCCTAACTTTTAGAGGGTTTCTGTCTATACACACTGAGCAGAGTGGAGGAGAGGTGTTGACTACAACCCTTAGCTGAGATATATATAAGTATCCTGTTTTTTTCGATTATTTATACTGATTATTGTTTCTAGCAATTTATATATAGCACTTGTTATTGCCTGCTGCATAGTTTTTGAGTGTATTTTATTGCTATTAACTAATCTGCATGGGTAACTGATTTGTTTGCAGTTAAAAGCATTCTGTAGAGTCTCATTGCTCCTTTATATGTTTAAAAACTTTCATTTTGTGGCTTTCTGTAGTGCTTACTGTCTGTAGGCTAATAGCTTTAGTATTGTACCTACCCTCCCTCCCTGTTGGTGTCTTGCTGTTATACTTCATGGTTTTGCAGTTGCCCGCCCCTACTGTAAATTTGATCTGGGACACTCCTCCCAGTCTATGTCATTAGCTCATTCTACCTAATACAGAGAGAACATCTGAGAAGGCCTTCTGTTTCTCCTTTTTCCCTTTCAAAAAAAAAAATTGCCTGAATCTCCTTGTGTTCTTACTGTGCTTCTCAAACATTTTGGAAATACAGATTATATTTTAGAGCATTTATTATAACTGTAATTGCATTAATATTGCTACAACTCAAGTGCTCTAGGTTGCACTGCAGCTGAAGTGGTTGTGTGTTTTAGCTGCTTTTCTGTATTTATAGACTTCTCTGTATATGTAGACTAGCTACTTATTCTGCTGTGTTACTGCCTCTTAAATCATTTTTCAGTTGTGCACTTGCCTTGCTTGATTTAATAAGTTTTAAATTGCTAATTTTGTAGAGTTTTAATTGCATGTACTGTTTAGGACTACACACTCAAGTGTGTTAACCTTTTCTGTGTTTATTTACTGTATTATTGCATTGTTTAGCCTGTTTCAACAAAAAAATATAAATACTATCTTGTTTGCTCATTTCCCACCTTTTCTAGCCAATCCATATCCCAGGCTTTGCTTGTCTCAAGACTTTATTTTCTGTGCTCAGAGCTATCCAGACCTTGCTGTGGTAGAGGGAAGTCCTACTGCTTACCAGTGGGAGTGGTGAGCATTGTACTGCCTATGTAATGCTAGAGGAGTGGTTTCCAGCTCTGAAATTGTAATTTTATTAGCCTTTTTGGGCTGATTTCTGTCCCTTTCAACTTTCTGGCTTAAAATCACGTGTGTTTGCACATTTTTCACATCGTGTAGCATTGTGAGGCTACAGTTAAACTATTCCAGGTGCCAGAAAGTCTGCTCTTCAAAGTTTCCCTTAGAACTAGCTGGTTTCTCAGTAGTAGCACTAAAATCTGAACCCCTGTGACTAGCACTTGTTCTAGAACCTGCTGGAAAGCACTAGGAAGCCTGAAACTGATACAAGCACTCAGCTCTCCTTGTCAATAAGGAGAAATTAATCATAGGCACTAAACAGCCTATAATTGCAAAGTACCTTGCAAAGGTAAGGGAAAACAGCTCTTAAACTTTAAAAAATGCACCTAAACAGGCATATCCAAGGGTCAGCTTCCGGTGATTTCTCCTGTCCACCTGGTGAATCTGGGCATACTGGGGCAATGTGGCAACTGCCTCATGTACACAGACAATCCTCTTCTCCTACCACCCAACACTACAACCTGCGAGAGATGCACTTACATAGCCAAACTGGAAGCAAAGCTTTCTCCGGCCAAGATTGTGCTAGACAGTCAAGAGGAGAAAGTTAACACCTGCATCACACCTCAAGCAACTCATAGCCTTTCAAAACCCACACCATCAATGCCCACACATAGCAACACTAAACCCACATATGTTAACCTGTCCAAGCAACAAGGACCTCCGAAGCCGAAACGCAAACAAACACCAGTCACAACCAAAGTGACACATAGCTCACAACACCAGTTTGCCACCCAACAACAGCCCCTAAGGCAAGACAATGTACCCAACACTTAAGTCATAGGCGACTCTATAGTCAGGCACACTGATGTCCCACTCACCAGGCTGAACAAGGAGAAAATTACAGTCAGCTGCCTGTCAGGTGCCAGGTTTCACCACATAACGCATGCACTCAAGTCACTTCACAACAAGTACAAATACGACTCTGTCGTTGTCCATGCTGGAGTGAATGACTTGAGACATACCTCCCTGGACTACATGAAAAGAAGAGCTCTTGGATCATGTGACCCAGGCAGGTATGACCCTAGCCCTGAGTAGCATCCTGCCTTCACCCAGAATGATACCACAGTATAAGGACAAAATGATTGACTTCAACAATTGGCTAAGCTTCTGGTGTCATTCAAAGGGGATCCAATATTTGTCTGCCTGGGAAGACATGATCAACAAACCACAATGCTTTGCCAGAGATGGTCTGCACCTGTCACCCCTGGGATTCAGGTTACTGACTAAAGCTCTTGCCACCCCTATAGTGCCTTTTTTAGGCAAGGTTCAAAGGATAAAACCGCCACCGTAACAGATACAAGCATGCAAAATCTGAAGGTAATGCTACTCAATGCTAGAAGTCTAAACCTCAAAATGCACTCTCTCGAGGCACTCCTAAAAATGGAGAACATTGATATCTGTGCAGTAACTGAGACCTGGTTCAAGGCTCCAGAGAGCACCCCTGCAGTACCAGGCTACAATTCTTACAACACTTTTCGGCCACAAAACCAAGACTGAAACACTAAAAGTGGTGGAGTGTCCATATTCACCAAGGATATTGACACCTCCAGGCTAGTTGCCCAACACAATGCATCTGAAATTCTCCAGGTGCAACTAACACTAGGTAAGACTGCAATCCAAATTGTAGCTTGCTACAGATCCCCCACCATGCCCCACGATTCTCACTATACCTTTCTAAACATATTGGAAAATATTAAGATACAACCAAACACCCTTATACTGGGAGATTTCAACTACCCTGCCATTAATTGGGAAAACTACTCGGGTACCAACTCCTTTTCCCAATGGTTCTTGGAATTCATAAATTCCAATGCCCTGGATCAACTAATCCATTGTCCCACCAGGGGCTTCAATATCCTAAACCTGGTCATCACCAACATGGGAGATAGATACTCCACACCAGTGGTCACCCCTCATTGATCAGGTCTGACCATAAGCAAATCACCCTTGACATCCACATCCCACCCCCACCCCCCAGTAAGAAAACCTCCTTAAAAAACTTCTCCAAAGCCAACTTCATGCTACTGAAGTCTGAAGTGACAAACTTCACAATACTCATGCAGATGGGATCTGGAAGTTCGACTGCAGAATCCTACACTAAGGCACTGTACGAGCACATCCACTCATGCATGAATCGTGCCATCCCAAATAGAACCAAGATGCTCTTCTCCAAAAACAGGAAGCCAATCTGGTGGTCCCCTGCTATAAACAAACAATACAACAAAAGGAAGAAACTGTTGCAGAAAAGAGGAAAATCCCATGATGCAAAAAACTCCCTCAACAGCCTCTGTAAGAAGCTGAGATCCTGCATAAAATCCTCAAAAGCTAGTTACAAAAATAAAATTGCCAAAGATTCCAAAGACAACCACAAGGCATTCTATAGTTATGTCAATAATCTAAATGGCAATGCTCAGATCTGCTCTGAGCTACAACAGAATGGCATTAAATATACTGATCCCAAGGATATTTCCAATATCCTGGCAAATCGATTTAGTGCCAACTTCAACCCCCTCTCACCCCTTAAAGGGCCCATCTCAATACCAATGGATTGCCAAATTCCGATAATCACGGCACACAGGTAGAAACTGCACTCTCCTAAGCTAAGAATACAGCATCCATGAGACCAGATGACATCCCAGACTGTGTATTACATGAACTACAAAATGAACTGGCACCTCACCTAAGTGTCATGTTTAATCATAGTCTCACCTCAGGCTTCGTGCCCACTGAGTGGCGCACAGCTACAGTTATCCCACTCCACAAGGGAGGATCCACCTTGGATCCCAGGAACTACCGTCCCATCAGTCTGACAGCCTGATCTGCAAGGGCATGGAACGCATTTTCATGGAACTTATAAACAAAGACATTGGCAACCTTCAAACACTGGAACTCACCCTGTTTAGGTTTGTGAAGGGCTGATCTTGTCTCCTGAATCTGATTGACTTCTTTGAATCAGTCTCCAGAGCTGTGGATGAGGGTAAGGCGGTCCACACAGCCTATATGGACCTCGCCAAGGCCTTCAACACCATCCCCCACTCTGGAATTATAAATAAACTTACTAAGCTGGGCATTAATCCCTACGTCACTCGATGAGTTGCCAACTGGCTTACTGACAGAACCCAGACTGTAAAAGTAGCCTACTCCAAATCCAGCTCCAGACAAGTGACAAGTGGAATACCTCAGGGTTCAGTCCTGGGATCACTCTTGTTTGGCATCTACTTCTCTGAAGTACAGGCCAACACTAAGGGACACTGGCTAACAAAGTTCGCAGATAACTGCAAACTGGGAGCCATTATTGAATCCCCAAATTATCTGGATATTCTACAAAAGGGCCTTACAGAAACAGATGCCTGGTGCCAGAGCCATGGGCTCAAGCTTAATGCCAAGAAATGTATAGTTATCCCCTTTGGAAAAAAAGATGTACCCATGAATTACCACATAGGTGGCAGTACACTAAACATCGAAAGTGTGATGAGAGACTTAGGGACACAGGTGGACAGTGGTCTCACTTTCGATAACAACATCACCACAACAGTCAGGAAATCCTTCTATGTGGCACATCTCATTACTAAGGGCTTTTCATCCAGAAAAAAGGAGGTCATTGTCCCACTGTACTCATCTCTCATTAGACCCATTATAGAGTATAATGCCCCATTTGGTATGCACCTCACAAGACATCTGCAACAGCTGGAAAGACCACAGAAATACCTCACTAAAAGAATCACAGGCCTAAAGCAGATGCCATATGCTGACCGTCTAAACAAACTCCAGCTATACTCTGTGGCATATTGTCTACTCAGAGGCGATCTCTGCTTAACATACAAGGCCATGTCAAATCCTGAGGTGTTGGACATGCTCCACTTAAAGAATTCCCCATCCCTCAGAGCCACACACTCCAGGGATCTAAACCTTGTCATCATAATGAACAAAACATGCTGGAGGGATAGGTTCCTGACCCATAGACTCCCCATACTTTGGAATAGACTGCCCATACATGTCAAGCAGAGCGCCTCATTGGCCCTCTTCAAAAGGAACCTTGATGATTGGATGGGAAATAGGAAATTCACCCCGGGGATCATGTCAGTCACCCTGCTAGACAGGGGTCCAGAGAAGTAAATATTTTGGGAAGAAATATCCAGGGAATTGTTATGGCTAGGCTTGCATAGGCCCTAGGGCCGATAGCCTAGTACCAACCTATGAACCTATAAGTGTATGAGGAAGGATTTCTGTTTCTGATGAGGGAAGGGTATTCTACCCCAGAAAATAATGTTAAAAGTGGGTTTGATGAGAAAAATTTTGCAGGATTAGAGGTTTTAGTTGTCTGTATTTTGAAGCTGTCCTCCAATCAGGAAGTTTTAGAAAAAAGCTAACTCAAAACTTAGCCAAAGCAACAGAGAAGGAGTTTCCATTTCAAGCCTTTTTCCTCATACCAGCGATGCAGCATATAATAGACCTCACTGGAAAAATCTTTAGGTCCTGGTTTATGACATTAAGTTCTGTGGTGAGAGCCTACATACCATCAGTCTGGCAGATCCCCAGGTCAGCCATCTTCCAAGCTATGCATGCATTGGTGCTATATTACCACATAGTCTTGCAGTGAGCCGAGGGATCACTTTCACCCAACATATTTGGGAATAGTCAACATGAAAAGATTCCTGCTTGAGAATGTATCTCAGATGTAGGGGATTAGAAACACATGAAAGTCAACACCAGACAGAAAGCCAATTCCCTTAAAATATTGCAAAAAGTCAAGCTTTAAATCTCAGATAAAGTCACATGCTTACCTTGAAAAGTCAATTTCTTGTCTCCTGGTCACTCTGCTTACACCTCGGTTATTGAATGCCGAGGAGTTTTCTTCATGGCGGTTTACTGATAGTTAATGATATACGGTATAGATAACATCTGCCTTAAGATATATCAGTAGTCTTCTAGACAGAGTAAGACAAGAAAGGCTATTGCCACATGAACAGGCTATCTAGAGTTACTAAGAATGAAAGTTTAACTTTCTGTTTTGGGATAAAAAGAAACATCGGTATCTATAACCAAAAGCTGCACTTGCACTCTATATTCTGACTATAAATGTTTCTTTTTAGCAAAGGATGACATTCATCAGGCAGCATAATAAAGACTATGTGATAAACTTGCTACAGTAATAAAAACAGATTAATTAATAAAATTCAGACTAATGTTTAAAAAAGAATCATTCTGAATGCCAGGCTCTTCATTAGCATTATAATCCGGAAATAGCTTTGGAAATCTCTTATCCTTTCGTGTTTGAGCAACACGGCATATAATAACAGTATTTATTCTTCCTATAATTGTTTTCTTGGTTGGAGATTGGGTCTAGGTGATTTGATCACATTGTCTAATGATGATGTAATACCCAATTCCATGTAAAAATAGGAAAAGGGGAGCTTATGACAATAATGATGGCATTTGCCCCCTCATGACATCATCTAAATGTGTCTGTCACTAAGGGTCAGATGCATTACATTGATACACAAAAAATTAATACAATGACATTGACAGCACACTTTGTTGAAAAAAGAACATAGCTGAAAGTATACTGATCACAAAAGGAAACCAGTGTACTTTAAAGATTGATGAAATTAAAAAAAAAATCACCACTAATTTTCAAGCAAACATTGTGTGCAGAGCGGTGCTTTTAGGGGCAGGAAGTTTAGTAACCTAATATGCAGATTAGGAACTGGGACATTGTTAGAGTTACCACTAAGCATGACACAGCACACTTCACGTATACCAGTGCAGAAACATACAAAGTTACCTCCTTTCTAAGCCCTTAGTTTACTCCCTAACCCATGAGTTTCAGCATTATTACCCATATTCTCACTTAGCATGTTCAGTATTTCTCAGTCCTAACGCAGAAAGTAACATTCAATGTTGCCTGCTTCATTTTTTCAATTAGTACAACAGTCAACACATTCTGACATGAGAAACAGAATCCCACAGCCAATGCACTTAATAAAAAGTATGCTACTCATCTAAATATATCCAACATTTCTAAACCTTACTCTGATTTTGGGGGGCTAGAGGGAAATGCCCGCAGTTAGCAGGAGAAAATGATTCTTCCCAACTCCAAAGTGTTTGTCACTTTGCTTACATTTTTTTTTCATTATAGTTTAGACTCGGTAGCGGTAGCCAGGGAGTGTCTGTAGCTCACAAGATAGAGAAATGACTTGATTTAATTATTTTTTACATATTCATTTTGTTAACAATTTGAAGCAATATAACAATTGTGAGTTATGGTTTGAGAAAATGGTTGGTAAGCAAGTGATAAAACTGGTTTTGGGTGGGGGATTTTCTTACGTTCCAGACTCTGGAGCAACATGTTTTTCTTTTTTTTAAGCATAAACAACCATGTCATCATTTGGAGAAAATAGAGTGATATTTTTTTCATGTTAAACATTTATTTATTTATTTATTTATTTCATTATTTGCTTTTGTTTACTGGAAAAGTCAGTCTGGAAAATGAAATGCCCATTTTCAGAGGAGGCCCAAGGAGGAAAGCTCCAAAACAATGATAGAAATATACTTTTGACAATTCAAAATAAAAACAGTTGATAAACATTATTTGCAAACTATTTCAAAGCAAACCATCAACAAACATAATTTATAAAGCACATCAGATAAAGGAAATGCATGTTTTCAAGATATTGTGTGTAGAATCAAAACTACTATTTTAGTACACTTGTGTCGTATCCGCAGTGGGCGGAGCTAGGACTGCATACTTCAAACTGTAGGTGTGGTACAGCTGCATAGTTTATTGGTTGTCAGGTAATATCTTAGGGTGGATTTGAATTGCTGCAGGTTGTTTAAGAATCTGAGTACCATGGCCGGGCTGGCCACCTGATGGTATAAACCATGGCTCTAAATGATTGTCACTGTTGAAGTGATACCCCTGAGCCCAAGTGCAAACATGGAAAAAACAGGTTGTAGATGGATGGATTTGAAGGTCTGATATGATTTGTTCCATGCCTTAGAGATGGCAATATAGAATAGTCACAATTATAATTATTACATTTATTAGCAAAAAAGCTATTTTTAAGTTCTGAAGATCCTAGGGTTCTATTCAACACATGCCAATGGATGAGATTTGACAGCGAAAGTGTTTTAAGTCGATGGTGATTTTGCATGCTCTGAGCCATTAGAAAAACTTGATGCATTGAGGAAGTTCAAGTCAGTTGAGGGCACTGAAAGCTGTGCCATGATGGGGAAGTTTTGGAGGCTGCAGACCAACTTTGTTGTAGATGTTTTCTAGTCTGTGTTTGCTACCATTGCAGAAGATAGCTTAGATACACACAGCATCAAATCTGTCCTCTTAACTTGCCCTTACTCTAACACTAGCCAACAAACATTCATACATTTATACACACATACACACACACACACACACACACACACACACACACACACACACACACACACACACACTCACTTCCTAATGTCAAAATGTTCAGTATATCCACAAACGTCAGCATTAACATACCAAACCTACATATTAACCTTTCAAAATATACCATCCTCATTTGACATCAGTGCAACTTGAACCACAGTGCACAAGATAAAGAGAGCTTTTGGCAATAACTACATACCAGGAACCCCTTCAGCAAAATGAATGATCGATCAACTAAGGGACAGAGATACATACATACACACCATAGACACACACACACACACACACACACACACACCTATATATATATATATATATATATATATATATATATATATGTATATATCCAGAACTCACTGAATGTCACTTATAAACTCAAAAAAAAACATTGATCTAGAGGATCAGAAACCACATAAAACAGATGTTAAATATGGGGGGTGGCTAGACCCCCTGCCCTCCATGTGGGAGAGGAGCGTCCCTGCTTAATATATAATCCACAATCACCTTTTTACATGCTTTGTCCATAAACAATAATGGTGCATTCATTCCCACTGTTAAGGGATTTCAAAGAGCATCTTTTTTATTTTTTTGAAGTCAAAGAACCTTATGATTTCTTGCGGGAGTTAGTTCCATACAGGAGGCACTATCACTATGGACACTTTTTCAACTGTTGCTTTTATGACAGGAGGTCTGACTAGGGTGTTAGACTCATTACAAGTTGATTGTGATTGGTAATTTATTTTTCTGGGATGTGGTTTGGATGGAAGGGTTAGACAATATTCGCAGTTAGGGAGCTTATGTATCTAAGAGTTAAGGTGTATGTTAATATTTGCTGTAATAAGGATCCAATTAGTTTTAATAATGGTTTACAGTGTTGCTTCAGGACACTAATAAGGAGAACAATATGGGAGACTTTATTGACAATGACTCATGGTGTGGTATGGTACTACTCTGGACTGCTCAGTAGCTCAGTCACTTGTCCCCTTCTTTGAACAGACTCATTAATAGCATGTCATCAGCAATATTAAAATGCCATTGAGCACATTGATCAGTTATAGAATATCTCTCTGAAATACTTCATTTGTTGAAGAAATACTAAATTAATGTGTCTAGTTGTGTTAGTCTAATTCCACAAAGTCCTGGTATCCATCTAAGTCACAAGTGACCCATGCTGGTGAATGGATTCAGGCCACTGGTTAGACAAGATGGGGGAGAAAAATGAAATGACCCATAGTTGGCTCTATTATCCTGAGAGGAAGGTTTGAAAAGAACAACTGAGTGTGCAACCTCTGATGGACTAGAAACATTGCAGTGCTGAAATTAATTAATGAACGTGCTGATATCATTACAAGTCACTGGGCAGAGACTCAGATCAGTGCTAACACAATATTTTGGTTACCAGCAAATCATCCACAGCTATCTACTTGACTCTCAAGACCCCAGCTCCAAAATGCTAACTGTCTGTGAAACTGAAAGGCAATAAAGCAAAGGGATGTATCCATGACTGTTCACTTGAGAGCTATCAACGTACCTGGGCAAGAGCAGACACAGTATCAATAAATATGGCTGGATGTTCAGTGGCAGGTCAAGTCAGAAGAGGATATATGTATATTCCTGTAAAGTAATGAAAAATACACAGCTTTAAACATTCCTCATCAAGCTTAATTTGCCAAAATCCCCTTGTTAGTACAAAAAATATTTTACTTCTGGTAAGACAAAAACACTCCTGTAGTATTACAAAGGTTATAAAGATGATACGGCTCTTTCTTTCTTATTTGCTTTATAAAGAGCTTGCAAAGCAATGCAAATAAAATGGGTCTATATCACTTAATTGAAACACCTATTTAGCAAATCACTATTCGTCAACCCCAAACTGTAGAATCCTCCCTTTGTTGAACAGCCATTTCAGTGAAGTTTTTTTACAGGGACAAGAAATGGCCGTCCAACCTAGTGCCCATCACTAAACTCAAAAAATGTAAAACCCACCCCAATAAGGGGCTTCACCCCACACACACCTCCAACTAAATATACCAACTCCGAGATCGCACTACAGCACAGGTGCCGAAATCTGTTGAAGACTGGAGAGACGGAGGGTGAAAGGGGCACTTACTGATCTAAAAAGGGCAATTTTTTAAAACTATTTACTACCACAACATAGGTCCACTTAGAAGACATTTTAAGCTTAGCCAATTTCCCTTTTGGTGCTTGAATTAACCTTTCCTGATTCATCTTACCTATACCATGACTGATAATTGTACATTATCCCTATTGAGAATAACTGTGATCATACCATAGATAATTTGAGGGGACCCATGTAAGGGATGCAGCATTTAGGAACTGCCTCTATCCATTAGTGGCATGAGGGGCAATCCTGGTGTACATTTACTATTAACCATCCTTAGTTCCAAGTTGCATTTGAATATGACAGGGATGAGCTTTGTTTTACTTGAATGGATAGTATGTAACCCCCTTCCGCTCCAGTAGCAGCCCCTCCCCAACCACTCCAGTGTTCCATTACTTGGTTATTTCTCCTTAGTTACATTAAACACTGTTCAAACCTGTCAGCATGCATGCTGTTTGCTTATTTACTTCTACAGTTATTACAGATATTGAAATAAAATAGTACAAACACTGAGCCATTTGCTAAACAAACAGTACAGTTTCACAATGAAAACAGACTTACCATGAGCAGTAAACTTCTCTGCCCTTGAAACTCACATTCATTGAAATGGCATGAAAACCCACATTCATTTTGCATCTGGCAAGTGGAGGACTAAGCTTACCTCTGGGTTGTGGCTCCTTACACATTATTAGGGCCATGTATACATGTATGTGTTCTTTTATTCGCCTTTCTGATTGTATTAAATTATATTCTTTGCACAGTACATTCCTTGCAAAGTCCCGCTTTTTAGAATGTATTTTAAATTTGAGTTTTTAACAGTCTTCAAGTAAGCAATGAAACAAAATGTATAAACCAATAATGACAAAACTACCAATTTCAGAAAATTTCAACCATAAAAGGCCACTCAAACTTCTGTCATTAAAATCCACCAATATCAGTAAATATGCAAACTCTCTGCAGAAGTCATCTAAATAATTCCACATTAAAAGGATCTGTAACTAATGAAGAGGTTGCTGCTAGCAAACAACTTTATATTTCATTGTTTCATCTACAAATAAAGTGCTGGTTTCCCTTGAAGAATAAATTGCCTATGTTACATTAAAAAATTATAAGCTAGTGATATTGCAAAAGGGGATGGATGTCAAACTAACAGGTTCATAGTTACTGGGTAACTCCTTCAGAGGAGGACATTCACAGGACTGCAGCATCCACTCCCTTTAAAGAACAACACAGTATTCTAGCAGCAGTCCATCGGCATACTGTGGGAGTAGAACCCACAGCCTTCTGCATTAAAAGCAAGTATACTACCTGTTGTACCTAACAATGCAAACAGACTTGACATAAGCAGAATTAAACTTCTCTTCCCCTGAAGTTCTCAGTTCCTTGTAAAATCCTCACTCAACTCCTTGAATCACAAGTGGTGGCATAGGTAGAGAATTCAGGCTCTTGCTCCTTGTACATAAGGTACATGGTTTGAGTCTGAGTAACAATAACCACGAGGTATACCTAAATGGGGCATTTTACACACACACACAATCCCCCCAGCAGAGCAGCATATAAAACAATCCCAACAGCAGAGCAGCATGTAAAACAATCCCCTAGCAGAGAGCAGAGCAGCATATAAAACACCCCCTGCAGACAGCAGAGCAGCATATAAAACAACCCCAGCAGACAGGAGAGCAGCATATAAAACAACCCCCAGCAGACAGGAGAGCAGCATATAAAACACCCTCTGAAGACAGCAGAGTAGCATATAAAACACCCCCAGCAGACAGGAGAGCAGCATATAAAACAACCCCCAGCAGACAGGAGAGCAGCATATAAAACAACCCCCAGCAGACAGAAGAGCAGCATATAAAACAACCCCCAGCAGACAGGAGAGCAGCATATAAAACAATCCCCCCAGCACAATCTCAGCAACACCATATATCAGCAAAAACAAAATCCTCCCTGCAGCATATATCAGCATCTCCTGATAGCAGAGCAGCATATAAAACAATCCCCATAGCAGAGCAGCATATAAAACAATCCCCCCAGCAGAGCAGCATATAAAACAATCCTCCTAGCAAGATCCCAGCAACAGCATATATCCGTGAAAACAAAATCCCCCCAGCAGCATTTATCAACATCTCCCATATCTTCTTACCTGCAAGAATGTTGGGGAAGAGCAGAAGGCAGGCAGGCAACAGCTGCAAGAGAGTCAGGGAAAAAACTTAAGAGCAGGAGGCATTTCATGCTTTCAGTTTGCATGGGTCAGGCAATGGAAGTTTATTAAAATTTTGTACTTTCAGTTCTGGCGCAATGCACACATCTGTCCTCCTTAAAGATGCCACCATAGAGTTTTTTTTTTTTTTTCAGTTGTTGAAGGATAGACAAGACAAGATGGTCTTGTAAAAGTGAGTGGGGGGCACTCCCTCCGCCTTGCTCTATGGTTCCAATGCCCTTGCACCACAGTGGGGAAAAGGAAAAATTCCCGATGATGGCCAACTGTTTCCTTTCCCTGTGAAAATGTTTGCTGAAATGAGCATACGACAAAGAGATGATTTGACAATTTGGGGTAACTAATAGTTCGCTAAATAGGTGTTTTGATGAAGTAATATAGACCCAGATAAAACAATTATCTAGATTAATCACAGAAGCCATATTTTTAACCCATTCATTAAGCTCATTCTATTTGTTAACCACCCCATTGTAATTGATTCTGTTCAGTTCCTCTTCAAGTCTCAATAGAGATACTGTAACTTATTTGGAGTATGCACTACTGTAACATGGTAGGGTTTATTTGAATATGATGAAGTCATGGTAAACAGCATAACTAATGTATAAATATTCATAGATCAAAAACCAGTCATCACACTGCACATATATATGTTACGAATTCTTGGCGAAGATGAAGAAAACTGGACTGCAGTAGGGTGTTTATGTACTGCTTAGAATGTTATAGAATTAGTGCAATTTGACAACTGCTTGCTGTTGCTGAAACATACTAAACCTTGTCACAATCAATATTTTTTGAAATGCATGTCAGACAAAACCCAAGTAAACAAGTTTAAAAAATCAGTAGCCCATGCATAGCAATCCTCCACTTGAAACTCTAACATAAAGCATTTCCATGATTGTACAATTTTACAGAACAACCTTGATTTTACCTCATATTTTACCTCATATTTTGTTTTGGTAAACCACTGAAAATTACTTTTAGTAAATATCAGGCATTTCAGCTTCATAGTTCAGAAAATATGTGTTGATCCTAGACCTGTTGTTTTATTAATTTTTAACATCAGTGGTTTTGTCTTCTATGTTTGCCTGCACTTTCCCTCCTGAAATATATATATTTTTTTTTTATTTAACATTTGTTTACCAGGAAAGTCTGACTTGGAACAAAGCCAATTTTCAGCAGATGCCTGGGGAGACATACTCTAGATGGACGTCTTTGTAATGTGGGAGGAAACTGGAGCAAACCCACATGAACACAGAGAGGATATGCAGACTCTGCACAGAAAGCACCACAGCCAAGCATTGAACCAGAGAACCTCTTGCTGTGAGGTGACAATGCTACCACTGCACCACCATTTTTGCTTTTCTGGTAAATAACTGAGGCTTACAGTCAATCTTTAATGACATAAGTTAGAGTTTCAGACTTCTTAAGGTTTGTATAACGCGTGATGACGTTCTATTAATTTTTTAAGTTAATTTAAAAAAAAGCCTCGAGTGTTATATCTGTGTTGGTTGCAATGCAGGTACTACTGGCATCTTCATTCTTGAAACTGACTTACTCATGGTCCTGTGTTTTACATTACAGCCTGTTTTGCATATCAAACTTCTGGCAAAAAAAAAAACTTACTATATCAATCACTTCTGTTGCAATATTCAGAAATTAATCATTTATTTTTCCATTAAATAATTTCAGGTGTAAAGGTTTTAAATGGTAACCTGGATAAGTAGGCAAATTATACATCACTGATTTTGACTTAGTCTCTTCCAAAGTCAAGATAAGTTCACAGACATTTCACAATTAATTGCATCAGTGTGTAATTTAATCAATCACACCTTGATTATTAATTTTGAGCTCCTCTGCCCATAGTTCTGAATGACTCATACTCTGGTCACCTACTTTTGTGCTTTTTTCTATTTACTTTCTTTTGGGAAATATTAACTCTGTGCATATTATTAGCAGTTACTCTGTACCAGTGTTCAATCATTTGCCTCCTACTGATGTTTCTCACCACTCTTTGAATCTCCCACTCTAGATGAGCAGTTTGTACTAGAGCTTGAGGCCTAAAGCTTGGAGTTCAACTGAAAGATGGCACCGAGAAGATCAAGATTTTCCAGTACAGTGTCATCAACTCTCCCAAAGGACTTTTTTCTAATGTCTTAATTTCTCTGAGTGAGGTTGAAGGAGGAGGGTGCAGTCCATTTTGTGTAGTTGCTGAAATTCAGAGGAACATAATTTTATGCCTCAGAACTTAGAAACTACAAGTATGAAAAAGTGAAATATATATGTATATGTCTGTCTAGCTATCTAGCAATCTATCTATCTATCCATCCGTCTAGCTCTTATTTCTATCTGTCTGTCTATTTATCTATTTGTATATCTTTCTGCATATCTATCTATCTGCAAATTTATCTAACTATATGTTTACATTTTTGTAAATCTATATATTCCTCAATATATCTATCTCCGAATTTATGTATCTGGCTGAAAATGCTTGAAAAGCAAAACAGCATGTTTTATATTTCACTGATTTTTTTTTTAATTGGAGTTTATTTTTATGAAGTGTGAATACCTCCCATGTCTAGTTACACACTTCTAATAGGCAGCTATACAATGCCGTGAGCATACCTTAATTATTGCATTTGTAGTTGTAGTTAAAAAATACTACCCTCTCCCTTATTATGTACGTATATATGACCGTACTGTTCCTGGTCAGTACCACAAATGTTAGCTCTTATGTACGTATATATGACCATACTGTTCCTGGTCAGTACCACAAATGTTAGCTCTTATGTACATATATATGACCATACTGTTCCTGGTCAGTACTACAAATGTTAGCACTTATGTACGTATATATGACCATACTGTTCCTGGTCAGTACCACAAATGTTAGCTCTTATGTACGTATATATGACCATACTGTTCCTGGTCAGTACCACAAATGTTAGCTCTTATGTACATATATATGACCGTACTGTTCCTGGTCAGTACCACAAATCTTAGCTCTTATGTACGTATATATGACCTTACTGTTCCTGGTCAGTACCACAAATGTTAGCTTTTATGTACATATATATGACCATACTTTTCCTGGTCAGTACCACTAATGTTAGCTCTTATGTATGTATATATGACCATACTGTTCCTGGTCAGTACCACAAATGTTAGCTCTTATGTATGTATATATGACCGTACTGTTCCTGGTCAGTACCCCAAATGTTAGCTCTTATGAACGTATATATGACCATACTGTTCCTGGTCAGTACCACTAATGTTAGCTCTTATGTATGTATATATGACCATACTGTTCCTGGTCAGTACCACAAAAGTTTGCTCTTATGTACGTATATATGACCATACTGTTCCTGGTCAGTACCACAAATGTTAGCTCTTATGAATGTATATATGACCATACTGTTCCTGGTCAGTACCACAAATGTTAGCTCTTATGAACGTATATATGACCATACTGCTCCTGGTCAGTACCACAAATGTTAGCTCTTATGTACGTATATATGACCATACTGTTCCTGGTTAGTACCACAAATGTTAGCACTTATGTATGTATATATGACCATATTGCTCCTGGTCAGTACCACAAATGTTAGCTCTTATGAACGTATATATGACCGTACTGCTCCTGGTCAGTCCCACAAATGTTAGCTCTTATGTATGAATATATGACTGTACTGCTCCTGGTCAGTCCCACAAATGTTAGCTCTTACGTATGCATATATGACCATACTGTTCCTGGTCAGTACCACAAATGTTAGCTCTTATGAACGTATATATGACCATACTGTTCCTGGTCAGTACCACAAATGTTAGCTCTTATGAACGTATATATGACCATACTGTTCCTGGTCAGTACCACAAATGTTAGCTCTTATGTACATATATATGACCATACTGTTCCTGGTCAGTACCACTAATGTTAGCTCTTATGTACGTATATATGACCATACTGTTCCTGGTCAGTACCACTAATGTTAGCTCTTATGAACGTATATATGACCATACTGTTCCTGGTCAGTACCACAAATGTTAGCTCTTATGAACGTATATATGACCATACTGCTCCTGGTCAGTACCTCAAATGTTAGCTCTTATGTACGTATATATGACCATACTGTTCCTGGTTAGTACCACAAATGTTAGCACTTATGTATGTATATATGACTATACTGCTCCTGGTCAGTACCACAAATGTTAGCTCTTATGAACATATATATGACCTTACTGCTCCTGGTCAGTCCCACAAATGTTAGCTCTTATGTATGCATATATGACCGTACTGCTCCTGGTCAGTCCCACAAATGTTAGCTCTTATGTATGCATATATGACCGTACTGTTCCTGGTCAGTACCACAAATGTTAGCTCTTATGAACGTATATATGACCATACTGTTCCTGGTCAGTACCACTAATGATAGCTCTTATGTACGTATATATGACCATACTGTTCCTGGTCAGTACCACTAATGTTAGCTCTTATGTACGTATATATGACCATACTGTTCCTGGTCAGTACCACTAATGTTAGCTCTTATGTACATATATATGACCATACTGTTCCTGGTTAGTACCACAAATGTTAGCTCTTATGTACGTATATATGACCGTACTGTTCCTGGTTAGTACCACAAATGTTAGCTCGTATGTACGTATATATGACAATACAACTCCTGGTCTGCACCAGAGAATGTTAGAGAGCAGGCAGTTACTGATGTGTCCTAACCCCTTTGATAGGTGAGCTGTCTACAGCACAGTCATGTTATGACACTGCTGACCTTGTACCTTTCCAGGTAGGTTGTATGCTCCCAGGTCATGGGCAGCCTTCACTACATGAATCATGCCATAATGAATGTTAATGTGTTTGTACTCAAAACTCAAACACTTAGGACAGGCGTTGAATTACAGCAGCTCTTGCTGCTGTCAGTCACCGACTTTGTCTCCAAAGCGCATTTGATAAACTACATTCAGTTGTCCTTGTACCAGTCATCCTGTGATGCTACTGTCAATAATTCGGGGCTTTTGCTGTAGCTGTAAATGTGTACTAGTTTTGTGAGTGGATTTATTTCACTCTGACTCAAACCATGCAAATAAAGGCTTTCTCTGAACTAGCAGTACCTTTTCTGATCCCTATTGACATTCTGTAGCTTTCCTACCTAAAGTAGGTGGTCATCTTTATTTGCTTTAAAGTTCACATTGTGAGAATTATGAATGAATTTAATTACTTAATATGCAACACTATTATGCAAATTATGAATAACTTGCTGCCTTGCAACTCTTTGTGCCTTGGTTCAGTTTCTCACTGGAATGCTTCCTGCATGCATTCTGATGGTCCTCCATATAACCACTTAGGTTTTCTCTGGGTACCCCAGCTTCCTCCCCCATCCTAAAGACATACTGTTAAGTGAACATTGCTTCTATCTACATATGAGTTGTATACATGTGATTGAATATGTACATGTTTCCTGCAATGGGCTGGCATCTCATCTAGAATCATTACTCATCCTTGCATGCTCCAAGTTCTGAGATAGGCTATGGTTTCCCTGTCACAATGAACACAATAAAGCAGATGCTGAAGAAAAGATGGGTGAATAAGGTGGCAGCAGCATATATGATTTAGAAGGAAAAAAGCTAGATTACAGTCCAGGTGACCTGATCTTCATTAATGGCTAAGGCCCTTGACATGGTAGGAAGGATGTGTCCTTCCTGGGGGCGGGGGGGTGGGGGGGTTCAGCACCATCTGCAAGTTGCACAGGCCCTTCAAGAGGGGCTGGGATGCAGGTATGTGGCTGGGGGGGAGTCACAGATGGGTGATAGCATTTAGTGGATGTATAAGAGCATGCACCTATGTGGAGAAGGCATTGTGAGCTTCCATGTTGACACAAATCACCTGCTCTCCAGTCCAGGCTTTTAGGTTAGGCCCTAATATAATCTTCCAAAACCAAGATGCTGGTGAGATGCAAAGTAGCCATATAGCTGCTTGACTGATGGACCCCCTCAAGACAGGTCTCATCCTGATACCAGGTAAAACTGACAAGTAAAACAAATGAATGACTTGGCTTATTGGGAAATGCTTTGTGATTGTCAGGCATGGGAGAAAAAAGTATATAGATAAAGTGAATGAACGAAGAATAAAAACAGAAAAAAATATTTCCTTCATTTTGTTGTGTATGCACTGCTTCTTGTTCTGGTTTCAGATTTTGTTTGGTGAGTTAATCTTTTATAGCATATAGCTATGATGCAGCGACTTTGATTGACAGAGTATGAAAACAATCAGTGTGTGAAATTTGTCTTTCTTCTTCTTTTGTCTTTTCCCGGTTAGGGGTCGCCACAGAGGATCACCTGTCTGCTCATGATTGGCAGTGGAGTTTTACAGTGTCAAGTTGCCAGCCTGGCGCTTAACCTTCCACAGAAGGCACACACATGCATGCACTCACACCTAGAGCCAATTTAGAGTGTCCAATCCACCTATAGCATGTCTTTAGGATGTAGGAGGAAACTGGAGCACCGGGAGGAAACCCACGCGACCACAGGGAGGACATGCATAGTCCGCACAGAAGGCACGCCAGCCAAGGATTGAACTGGAAAACCTCTTGCTGTGAGGCGGCAATGCTAACCACTGCACCACCATGGCCACCCTGTGTGAAATTTGTCATTGAAAGCTATTATATTTTTGCATTTTATGTGAAACTAATGCTTGTACGTCTGTTCAAATGCCATTTCTTTGATTTAAACTGCTACAAGATGTTTGCACTAAAGTTAGGTCTAGCACAACAAATAATCAAGAGTTTGCATTCTGTTGTTAATGGTTCATTTCAGTTTCCTAATTAACTTTGAATTATTTAATCAAAGCAAAGCTCATTTACTTACTTGCCAAGTTCTGCAATTAAGAAACCTCTGAAAGGAAATTCTAACTTGTCAGATATGTTATTTAAAACAAATGTTATTAAAATTAAAGAAGCAAATTGTAAACTAGTAAAAGAAAGTTTTCTCCAGAAAGTAGACAATACTTTTCTTTTCCTTTCAAAGTTATAGTAACATCCTGTGTAAACAACAATGCTTAATAGGGGATACGTGCTAACTACTGTGAATAAAACATCAGAATGTTGAATCTGTTTGTCACTAACACCCCCTTTCTGGTAAATGAAGTGCATGCAGGTAAATTATTCTTACTTACTCAGAATGGTGTAATCTTTATACTGTATTGCAAGGTACAGTCACCGATGGAAATCATTTCCAACAATACCAGAAATATACTGCTTTGTCTGACTCATTAAATTATTATATTACATTGTATAAACTAGATGAAGCAATGTAACAAATTAGATCTCTAGTGTAAAAACTGTTATACAGAGTATGAAGAAATACCAACTTTTTAAGTTTAACAGTGTTCAAAGTTATAATCAGAAAATTTTATTTTGTGGCCATACTTCATATTGTTGCCACCTCTTGCATGTTATATTTAAAAAATACAATACAAATGTGTGAGTACCTCATTAGTGAATAAACATCTGGATTTTATTTCTACTTTTGTTCCTGCTGTGTCATTCTCAAGTCCGACAAAGTGCCATGTTTCGGTGCAGATACTTACACATTTTTACTGGATTTTTTGCTGTTCTGCACCATTAATTTTTTTTTTTTTTTTTGAGAGGGAGGGTCTGTTCTTTTCACTATATTTAAAAAAGACATTACTCTCCACATGCCGACCCTATGCATGGAAGTAATTCAGATGCTATTTTCAGCCATTTCCCCCAGCTACCAAACAAAACTATTCAGTTTAGTCAGGTCAAATCATGTTGGGCTTAATGAGCATAATGCTGTGCATTATAACACGTTCTAAGGAAAAAACGTACACAGCTGTGTAAAATGAGTATGCTTTACTGTACTTTTCCCAGAGTTACCCTTCATCGTGGTTGCTAGGTTACTGAATAAGCCAGATAAGCTCCATGCTCAAGATCATTTCAGTAATGGCCAGTTTCATGATGTACAGGAATAAAGCCCTGACTATAACTGTGAACTTAATATTCCAGAAGAGATTAGCAGCCCTGATAAGTGGGGAGCTGGCAAGGTGTAAGAGAGGAACGTTGAGGTTATGGTCAATTCTTTCAGGAGGGAAGATCTAAGGCCACATGTCCAGGGTATATGCCATACCTCTCAACCTGCAAACACAGAAAATAAGAACAAAGGTCTTTGAAAAATATGAACATACAGCTAAAAATCTGGACATCTAATCAGTATAAAATTGGAATTCCAAATAGCACATAATTCTTCCTGTTTCCAGTAGGAATGTGAAACAAAAATGATGGAAAAACATAAGCACATTATAAAAGAAACAATATAAAATCTGTAGACTTTAATCGACTGAATCATAAAATATTACCATACAAGGTCAGTTAATTTTGCTTCAGAACAGAGCTGTAAGACGTATGTCTTCTTTCTTTAAAGTATTGGTGCCATTAGCATGTTGGTCATGTAGTATGGTTTTCTGAGTACCAGAAAGCTTCAAATATCACATGTAATGAGGAAATTCAGAAAATTGTGTGAAAGGATAAATTAAGTCTGAAAATAGGAACGTTCCTCCAAAATAGGGACAGATGAAAGGTCTGGTTAATGCTCTCAAGGTAGAATTCATAGTGGAGACTAGAGACTGCACAGGGGTATTGGCTTCAAGAGATGATAGGGAGTTCTGAGGTAATAAATCATTTGTCAAATGATGACAAACCCCAATTGATGCCCACTATACACTGAACCCTGAGCTGAGTTACTGGACATGCCCCATTGGGATTAGAGCTTAAAGTGAAATAGCTGTCACAACAAGGATGGTGGTGTTTTTCTCCCCTGGTTTTGCTCTTGTTCTCCAGCAGGGTGCAGTTGTACAAGTAATACCCACTCAGAAATGAGTCTGATACCTCAAAGTAGCATATTAATCTGCCATGGAGCTCGGACTGTAACAAAGATAATGGTCGCCATTATTTTACGCTCGCTAAGCAGCATTTTTGCAGTTTAGAAAGTGTAAAATTAAAAGAAAAAGTTAAAAGAAAGAAAGAAAGAAAACTGCATTTATGTCTCTGTGAGTGAGCATGCATGAACTTTGAGTAAAATCAATTGAGACATTATTTTACAGTTGCTAAGCATTGCTTTTGCTGTTTAGTGAGTGTAAAATTAAAACAAATTGATAATATAAAAAAAATAGAAAAGTGTGTGTGTGTGTGTGTGTGTGTGTGTGTGTGTGTGTGTGTGTGTGTGTGTGTGTGTACGTGTGTGTGTCTATCGAGAGAGAGAGAGAGAAAAAGAAAGAGATTGAGCAGTGGGTATAAATCATTTAAAATTAACAGGTATGCATGCTTCTCATCCTGTTAGCCCAAGAACTCCAGATAAAATCTAAAATAATGGGGAGACAAAGTTTCAAAAATAGGGGCAGATTTAAATATTGATCTTATAAAATTAGAAGGTTTCTATAATGACACAATTTATGTTAATGTGCATTTTCTGCAGAATATTAAGTCTATACCTGACACCTGAAGGACACCACTGATTTTGACTGAAAATTTAGCTCTGGCTCCCTTAATCCCTTCTAAACCTGGTGACTTTTTGAGAAAAGTTGGTTAATTATATATAATAAATAATGACAACAAATAGAAATATAGACTTGTTTACTTCAGAAAACGTATATTAATTCACATTCTCTTATGCTGTTAATGTCTGAAGTTAACAGAATTAATATTATAGGTGTCCCTGACTACTTCTGGATTTGTCTCTGAGTCTGTTGAGATTTGTTCCTGATTAGTTGAGAGCTATGATAAAGTCTGAAACTCAAATTTAACTCATTATTCAGTGACTTCAACCCTCAAAGGTGTGCCAGCATATACTGCAGGAAGTTTGAAACATATAAATAGTAGTTTAAAGAAAAAAAAAATCTATCTATATATGTATATATATATATATATATATATATATATATATATGGATCTACTTTGATCCAGGGAATTTACATTTCATTGAAATGTAAATTGGCGACCTCACGCAAAAGTGCATTTTTCAAAAATGTGCTTTCATAGGTTCATAGGTTGATACTAGGCTATCTGCCCTAGGGCATTTATAAGCCTAGTCAGAGTGTGTTTGGCTTTTGCCACCCTTTTCGATTAGTTGACTGTGCCTCTGTATAGTAGGTCACAGAAGATAGCCCTTTTAAGGTTAATTTACTGTGCCTCTATCTAGTAGGGACACAGAAGAGATCCCAGGGGTAAACCTACGATCTCCCATCCACTCGTCAAGATTTCTCTTGAAGAGGGTCAGTGAGGGGTTCTGCCTAACATGGATTGGGATTTTGTTCCAGAGTAAGGGGAGCCTCTTGGATATGATTCTGTCCCTCCAGCATGTCCTAAAGTTGTTCTTCATGTAAAAACAGAAATAAAACCTAAACCTAAACCATACTTCAATATTCTCACTCCGCGATCGCACTACAATGGGGAAAAGGGAGTATTCCGTTATCCTCACTGTACCACAATCTCAGCAATAGTTTGCTTAGTTGTACATCAATTCTAAAAGTTGATATACAACTCACCTTACATGCAAACTGCATGTTTTTATTTCTTTTCATTTTTATTTCTGTTTTTACACGAAACTGCATTTTAGAAAAAATGCACTTTCGCGTAAGTGAGGTCGCAAATTTACATTTCGATGAAACATAAATTTGCTGGATCAAATGGGATCCATATATATAACAATGTGACAGAGAGCCCTTTCTTTAAGTGGCATCATGCTTTAAAACACCCCTGGGTGGGTGTTATTTACACAATAACAGACAACCTTTCAGACTTGATTACAAGGGTAAAACCAGGAATTTAAAGTTTATGTTTTGAGCTGCATATTTGCTTTGCTTATAAAGTGCGTTAGTTTCTACTTTCTTCCCTACATCTGACATCCGTTCCTTCATTATGACTTTAAAACTACCTTCCATTTTCCCCAGATAAAAATGAATAGAATTACATTTTCTAAATACACCAGCCCTTATGTTTCACATGCTATAAAATCATTAAAGTGCTATAACTTTCCTGTAGTAGGATGAAGAAAAAAATATTTTGTTTCAAGATATCAGCACTTTGTATTCCCATTACATTTATAGATACAGAACCCCTTCATTGTTGCAGTCTGGCTGCTTGCCATTCTCTATGAAAACAGTCATTTGACTCAGGTACCTGCATGACATCATCAACATCAATCCCTGCCTGACTGACTCAGGTACCTGCGTGACATCATCAACATCAATCGCTGCCTGACTGACTCAGGTACCTGCGTGACATCATAGACATCAGTCCCTGTCTGAGTGCCACCACCAGCTTGTTGTTTTGCCCCAGTGTCATACTAGTAGTGTTCTTCCTTGTGAATGCACAACAAAAGATGTCCTGGACTAAGTACAAGTGTGTTAAAACTGTGCTCCTGTGGCATGCAGTCCAGATGCATCTAGTCAAAATGTACCATGCAATCACAAACCACCTCTAATGTCATCCTGACATGGCTGGATACCTGATATTCCTATAGCAAGACATCTGCTGTGGTCAGTGCTCATGTGCAGAAATAAGTTGAGTATGGTGCTAACCTGGTGTTTCCCCTACTGAGATATATAATGTCAGGGTCATCCTCAAACTGGTGCCCACTACACTGAGGATATTCACAGAACTACTTCCCCCTATACAAACAACAAACAAATTCCTCTGTCTCTGTCACTTAACTGAGCCAAAGTGTCCCTCCCTCACCTGTGGCTAGTGTTGCATTTGCTATGGAATATGCCTTTGCATTTACATAGAAAAGTAAAAAGAGAGCATGCAGGAGTGTAAAATCAACTAGTAACACAAAAACACTCCTATAACTGACTCAAGCACCCAGAAGCACAAACCAGACCAAAAGTTTGCTCAGAAATTTATTTGAAAACACGTGCAGCAAAGTCTTAAAAAAATTTCACCAAACAGTTGTTGTAGTGGTACATAAAATCAGTAAAGTAAAACCATCCATTGCATAAATATCCAATGCAGAAATTAAGGTAAGCTTTTTCATCTGATCTAGTCACAGACTTTTTCAAAACCATAGAAAAGCATTGCATCATGGTATAAATAGTAGCTTAATCAAAATCAATTAACATTTAAAATCAATTAACATTTTAAAGAAACAGGTTAAAACTGGGAAGTGAGAATTACACATGCTGGTATATTTATAAAGAAGTGTGCGTTTTATGTATGTGCTTTGCTTTCTAGATAAATTGATTTTCAAACCTTACAAAATACCTTTATAACTTAAGTGCCCTTTGTTTCAGTACAGGCACCAAAGATAAGTGGTCATTGATACCTGGTGATTGGGTGGCATTTATTGAAAACTGCCACATCAATTCCCTTCTCGCTAATTCATTACACCAGTCTCCTCCCCTCTCATTGTATCTGATCACGTCTAAAATACCAAACTTGTATCCTGTAAAGTTGTCACACTTCAGTGCATGTCTGTGCAAAGTATTGCTGTGGTTATGAGTTTCCATAGCATATGAGTGTTCGTAAAATCCTTTTTCTCAGGGGTCTTTCAGTTTTGCCTACATAAAACATATTACACCCCTGACAAACACTGACATAAACCAAACCCTTGGTTTGACAGTTCCCCCCTGCCAAGTAAATTCTCTGCGACGGGTCACCTATCAATATTTCTGTATTTTCCGAAATAAGTGGACACTGGTTACATCTACCACATGTCTTTGTTCCCCTTCTTTCCTTTGTATTTAAAATGGGATCTTCCAGGAGATGTTTCATATTGTGTCCTAACTTATATGAAAATGATGGTCCTTTACCAAGGGACTGAATCAGCTGCTTGTTACCCTCCAAAATAACCCAGTTTGTATTGAGAATGTCCCTAATGTTGTGACTGAAGGAACTGAAATAGGTGACCATGGAATGTGAGTTAGTGGAACTAACCCCCGAGAAAGGTTGCTTCTTTTGAGGCTAGGGCACCCCCAACAAAGGGGTATATCTAGTACCCCACCCACTCAGAATGTCCATACCCAGTTCATGAACCCAATCCTCCAGGTAACCTCTGTCAGTAAACATTTGAATTAACTGACCTAATTCCCAATTCAAACAATCCAGGGTTGAACACATACAAACACATACAAACCCCCCCCCCCAATCATTTGATCTCTCACAAGATTCCTCTTAACGTAAAAGGGGTGATGACTTTTTGTAACTTAAAAAACTATTTGAGTATGTCGGTTTGCGATAAACCTTCGATATGAATGTGTTTGTATTTGCGTCCCTAATAATGTTAACATCTAAGTAATTAATAGTAGTGGATTCATAAGTGTGTGTAAATTTAAAATAATCACATATATTATTGATGTAGTTAACAAAGTTGTTAGCTACTACAAATTGTCCCTTCCACAAAATAAAAACATCATCAAGGTATCACAAGTACAATAATCAGTTGTTTGCAAAATCAGATCCAAAGATAAAATGTTTTTCCCACATTGACATAGCCAGGTTTGCATACGTTGGGGCACAACTCGACCCCATGGCAACCCCTTTTGACTGCCTATAATATTCCTCCACAAAAACAAAATAGTTATTGTTAAGGACTAATTACATTCATTCCATAACTAAATTAATCATGTTGGCATTCAAGTCACTATATTCCAACAAAGCCTCTTGGAATAATTCAAGTCCAGTGTCATGAGGAATGGACCCAAACAAATTAACTACATCAATATTTGAGAATCCCGTAGTTTCTTCACAAAATTCATTTTGTATCCGGGACAAAAAGTCCCAGGAGTCAGATAGTATATAATTTATTCTGGACAATGTGTCCTTTAGAAGCCGGTCAACAAACACCCCTAGAGAATAAGTGGAACTGTTGTGTGCTGCCACTATAAGTCTGTAAGGGAGGTGTAAAACATTTTTATGTACTTTAGGTATGACAAAGACAGTGAGAATGTAAGGATTTTTATTCTCTAAGAAATTAAACAAGTCTTCATTAATCACCCCCTGTAACAAACTGTCCTCCAAAAACAACTGTACCCTTCTATGGGAAATGTTAACTCATTCAAAGAGGCTACCTCGTACTTATCAGTATCCTGCAACATATTGGTGATGTCATTAACGTAATCAATTTTGTCTGCCAGGACTACCCCTGCCCCCTTGTCCAGCTTCATGACACGCATAGTGTCAGTACCTCTTAACTGGTTAAGGGATGTTACTTCATCCTTAGTAAGGTTGTAAAACATTTTGTTCGATTTACATAGAAAACACTTATGTAGTGTACAATTTTGGCCCCACTCAGCACTTATGTCATGGACCACTTTTTACCACACCTGGTCCCATAATGACTAGTCAGCGCCCCATGTCTCCAATAGGTGCTGTCCATGTGTCCTTAGTGATAGTATCAGGACATCATTTTCAGCAGGGCTCAGACTGTTAAGCCCCTGCTAACTGATCCTATAGACATTTACACATTTGGGTATGTATGTCAAAGAGCTACAAGTTATATAGCATTAGGACTAGTAGGATCTCAGCTATGTACAAGTGGTTTACCTGGTTATATCATACTATATTGTTAGGGACAACTCTGGGAGTTCTCAGTATGATAAGTGCAAGGACATGTGGGAATGCATACAACAGGTGACTTGCCTCATATCAGTAAACATGCACTCCCTATAGGGCTTATCCACTTTGTTAGGACATATAGGTATGCACAGGGTAAGACAGTCATCCATGAAACCACTAAAGAGTCCAGCCCAATTTCTCAATTATCCCAGAGCACTGTCTAGTTAAGTAACCTGCTTAGATTTATATAGTATGCAGATGAATGCTGAGGGAATCAAACCCTGAACTACAGCATGCAGTCCATTAACAATTCATAGACTTAATCCTCTCTAATAACTGCCACCCGTTTTTTCTGCACTAATGCAGGTATCTATCTGACCTTCTATTTGTCCTAACCCCCTTTTACCTTGTTTTGCCTCCACACGTCTACCTTTTCATTTCATTCTTTCTATAAAGGAAAATATTGGTCCCAGCCCAAAAAAATGTCCTTCCTCAGATCTTCTGCCCATTTCTATATGTCTTTCTTGTATATGCCACTGTGCTTACTCTGCTTATTGCCTTCTCTTTTTCCTACTTTCCTATGCAGCCCTTCTCTCCCTGTTAGTGTTTGACAGTTGTTCACTTATATGGACACCGCAGCTCTGCAGTGGAAAGTGCTTAAGGAGCTATAGCTTTCTGCAGCATCATCCTGCCAAATGACACACCATCAGCAGTATCTTGGCTAATAACTGCACTGTTTAAGTTTGAGATGTATTGGTTTGTGAGTTCATATTTTGGGTTATTTTTGAGATCATGCAGTGTGGTGCGGACATATGATCTCTGTGTCTTGTGTTTCTCGGTCTTCTGCGCATGGGTTTCATTGCATGGATATATCTACTTACACAGTTACAGTGTTGCAAACAAACATATACTGAAGCACAGCTGGCTGCATTTAAGCACTGCCTTTTTCACTTTGCACATTTGATGACTCCATAAATCATTGTACAGTGCTTTTTAGTTGTGCAACCATTATGCCAAAGTGCATCTCAGTTGCATCCACTTGGCAACAAATCTCTTTCAGACTAATTTACAGAAAACTGCAAATCATGGATGCAGACATTTGAATTATTCCTAACCATGAAGAAAATCTTTGGGATGTATGAAAAGACACATTGTATTATGTTTTGCATGGTATAACAGAGGAAAAAAAAGCACTGCAGGATTATATTACATTTGAACTTTGAGAGGTAGTGATGAGATAGAAGTTTTAGACTTGGGTAACCTGAGATTTATTCCCCATTTCTTGTTTATGAAGGCTTAAAGTCTCAAACATTCTATTGATGTATATGTTACCAATTTCAAAATCAGTGCAAAGATTGTAAATCTGGTGGGTATGAGGGGTTGTTAGTACAAGTCAGAGTCTTTGAAAATTATTAGTCATGTAGTAGACTACTAAGAGAATCAGTTTTATTTTAAATAAAATGATTGATGTTTACACAGCAAGTGAGGTCACACAACAGTGGGGAAAATGAAACTTCATATATTTCTAAGAGTTTTCAGCAATTTTTTTCACTGAACATTATTCCATACCACACACACACACACACACACACACACACACACACACACACACACACACACACACACACACACACACACACACATATATTAATTGCTGTGTATATGGAAATGGGTTTAAGAGGCATAGCAAACTTTCAAAATATGAAAACTGTGCAAGGATAACAATGTACAAGTGCCATACAACTTTCTCTGCTTCTTGCATATATATATATGTTTATCCGATATAGTGGCAATCATGAATTGATGTTATGCTGATGTCTTTAATGTCGATAGACTAATGTCAAAAAACAAATGTTAACACACTTCTGGGTATGCTCTGAATTTTCGCTCTAAACATGCAAAATTTTCAACAGTGTTTTTGCTTGCCCTCTGCACACCAGCACTCCCTGATATTTTTCCAACTCCACAATCCTACAATGCTGCCACTGCAGTCTTGTAAAACATTTTATGTACTTTAGGTTGACAAAGACAGTGAGAATGTTGATTTTTATTCTCTAAGAAATTAAACAAGTCTTCATTAATCACCCCTGTAACAAACTGTCCTCCAAAACAACTGTTCTATGGGAAATGTTAACTCATTCAAAGAGGCTACCTCACTTATCAGTATCCTGCAACATATTGGTGATGTCATTAAGTAATCAATTTTGTCTGCAGCTTCAAACTGGTTAAGGGATGTTACTTCATCCTTAGTAAGGTTGTAAAACATTTTGTTCGATTTACATAGAAAACACTTATGTAGTGTACAATTTTGGCCCCACTCAGCTGTTAAGCCCTGCTAACTGATCCTATAGACATTTCATTTGCGTATGTATGTCAAAGAGCTACAAGTTATATAGCATTAGGACTAGTAGGATCTCAGCTATGTACAAGTGGTTTACCTAGTTATATCATACTATATTGTTAGGGACAACTCTGGGAGTTCTCAGTATGATAAGTGCAAGGACATGTGGGAATGCATACAACAGGTGACTTGCCTCATATCAGTAAACATGCACTCCCTATAGGGCTATCCACTTTGTTAGGACATATAGGTATGCACAGGTGAGACAGTGATCCAGAAACCACTAAAGATAGAATTTCTCAATTATCCCAGAGCACTGTCTATTAAGTAACCTGCTTAGATTTATATAGTATGCAGATGAATGCTGATGTAATCAAACCCTGAACTACAGCATGCAGTCCATTAACAATTCATAGACTTAATCCTCTCTAATAACTGTATATGAAAGAGCAACCATACATTTAAGCATTAAAAATTCTAGTACCAAACTTTAGAAATCATAGCAAGGGATAACAAAAGGAGGTGTAGTTCTTTATTTTTTAGAACTTAAAGGCTTCACTTAATCATTACAAATCTTTAAAAAGGATTAGTTAATTATTTAATAATGTGTGCACTTGTGAACAGACCTAACTTTACAAAATAAATTAATAAATTTATGAAGCACACAGTTAAACCTGAGGATAAAAATCATAGCACCATCTACAAATTATAGCAGCTGAGAAATGTGAGACCAGCAGTGACTTAAGAATGGAAGGAAACAGTCATGAATCATAACTCTTCATTTATATTTACACAGCAAGTCAGCAACTGATGGGGAAATGTACGGCACTGCAGTGGTTTGATTCTTTCTCAGTATAAAGGAATAGATTATCTTCAGTGGTACAGTACCCTTGTAACTTTGGCCAATACTCTCAAGTTGATGAGTTCAGAACTAGTTTGCATATAACCTCTTTAACAATATACATGGTTTGTGATCTCTTTTGAAAATATTGACTGAATATTATCCAATATTGTCATATGCAGTACATTTATTTAAGTGTGAAGCCTTTAGATTCATGCCTTTCACCACCCTTCATAAGTGTACTGACTAATTTAGAGCTTTTTGTTAGAACTATAAAATATGTGTGTCTTTTGACATAATAAATATATGTGTACATTGAGCTCTCTTTTGTATTAAAGTTTAGTATGATAAGATTAACTGTGACCTGGAAGTTCACATATGTCTTTATCTCTTCAGGTTACACTCTGTTATACTTAACAATTTAGAGATCTGGTTACAATAATGTTGAATGAGTGAATAATTTAGGAATATGGGTAAGTTATAGTACTATTACATAAATAGGTATATAGTATACTATTTGATGGATTATTTAATATCTGGGGCAATAGTTTTAAATGACAAGGTATAAAACTAAATTAACAGTCTCATTATTTTGATGTGTATATAATATTATATTAATTATGTGTAAGTCACTGTAGCTTTTGACTAGTTTTTGATAAATTTTTAGGTGTTGCTGGTAGAGTGATAGTAATTTGACTATTCAATAGGCACACCTGGGACTTTGGTATCCATGGTTGTTTGTATTTTATTAGTATTATATACAGTTATAGTTGTAGATTTGTCTTTGCTTTTGCTATTTTTGAATTTTAGTAGTTTAATTTGTAGAAAGGAAGAATTCAAAAAATCTGTAATGTTAAGATAGTGTTGGAGGAATGCATTAGAGTCTTGTATATAATTAAATTAATATGGCAGATGAATGTATCATATTCAATTTTAAATCTTTAAAAGTACACAGTATGGATAATTTTAATCTATTATATATTAATGTAAATAGACTACGAAATGTTAACAAAAAGAAATCATTAACATGATATCTAAAATTAAATAGACGAGACATTATATTCTTGTAAGAGACTCACTTGATAGATAAAGATATACAATATTTAAAGCACTTAGGTTATGAAATGTTATCATCTGTTTCATTTAGCAAAAAGAGGAGAGGAACTGTTATACTTTGAAGAAAATCCACTGTAATGCCTAAGGACATGGAATCTTTTAATGATCCAAAATGGATGTATACATTTGCAATAATTAAATATAATGGCAAACTCTATACATTAGCTAATTTTACTGGATCTCTGGAACAGGTGCAAGAGTGGCTAAGCATCACTTAAACATACTAAAAGAGTGATTGGAAGTGTAGTTTAATTTTAGAAGAGGATTTTAATTGCATATCTAAAAATAGAAGATACAAGTGAACAGAACAAAGCTAAAATACTGGCATCACCTAAAACACTAAATAGATGGATTGGTATTAATAATGTAGCTTATTTACTGGTATAAGTAGATCAGTCATTGTTCTTCACTCATTATTCTTACACACATAGGATACAATCTAGAATCGCTAGGATTTATGCATCTATAGATTTGTTTAATAAACTGAATTATTTTAAAACTATTCCTTGTCTTTTATCTGACCATAATGAACTAAGTATTAATATAGTAATGGATATAAGAAAATATTAGATTATTTATAGAACTCCAGTGTATATGATGCAATTAAAAGAGTTTAAGAGTTACCTTAAAGGAACAAATCAATGATTTTTTTTTTATCTTTGAAATAAAGCACTCAGGTTAGTAAAGTCATACTATGGGACTCCTTAAAAATCCATAAAGATAGAATGGAAATATGGGCTACAAATAAAATGAAAGAATGGGATACAGAGTTGTTAGTCATACAAGATAAAATATACAAAGCAAGGTTTGAACAACAAAGAAGTTAGATAATACTGAAATCATTAAAAAATGGCAAAATATCAAACAGTTTTAACACATAAAGTGGAGTTAGCTTTAGAAAAAATAAAATTACATAGTTATGCAACAACTTCAAAAGAATTGACATATATTAGCCAATAGAACCAAGATGTTAAACAAAAATGCACAAATCAATAATATCCAAAATCCTCACACTAATAAGCTTACTTCAAATATAGAGGAAATGCTTAACATTTTTAAAAAAATTAAATTAAATAACGATAAAAATAATAATCCTGATGATTACAAAATTGACAATTATTTAAAGGAAAATGTTACTAGTAAACATAATGACCAACAAACATCTCAGTTGAATAAGCCTATAACCCTGATAGAAGTTACAGAAGTTTAAAAAAAAAGAGAAAACAGTAAAGCTCCAGGGTTAGATGGCTTAAGTATGGAATTATATAGTCTGTTTCCATTAAATATTTTAGAACTACTGAGTGACATTTTCAGGATAATTCAAGGTGACAAAATAATTTTTCCCTCATGGAAATTTTCTGTAATCTCACATATACTTAAACAAGGAAAGAATAATAAGTTAGTTTCCTCGTATAGATATATTTAATTATTAAATGTAGACTATAAAATATTTGATTTTATTTTCACACAAGACTAAGAAATATAGAATATAATTTAATTAAAGATCAAACAGGATTTATAGTTTCTAGATTAATGTACAATAATATAAAAAGGGTAGCAACTATCTTAGATTTAGCAAAAGGAATGAACAAGAAGCTGGCCCTTATAAGTTTAAATATCAAAAGAGCTTTTGATTCTGTAGATTGGAAATACTTGTTTAAAACTTTAGAAGGGTTTGCATTTCCAGAAAAGTTTAATGTAATATTAAAAAACCTTTATAGAGACACCAAAGTACTTGTTAAAACTAGATTTTACATTTCTCAAGGATTAACTTTAAACAAAGGCATAAAACAAGGGTGCCCTCTGCCCCCTTTAATATTTGAATTAGTTATCAAACCCTTAGCTAATAGTATAAGAAGCAATGGAAAAATTGATGGATTATCAATTAATATAGATTGTCAATCTAAAATACAACTTTCTGCAAATATTTTACTAGCTGTGGGGGATTTAAATTAATTGACAAAGAAATAGATGAGGAAGTTGAAAAGTTTTAAGAAGTATCTCTGATGAAATTTAATAGCAATAAAATTGAAACTTTAGTGTTAAATCAATTACTAGGTAGTATGTTTAAGGATAAATCTAAATATAATTGGGAAGGAAAAGAACTAAAATATTTAGGGAAACAAATCTATCCCAATGTGAGTAAGATTATTAATAATAATTTTGAAAGTGTTAATTTTTAAAAATGGAATTAATATTTTTTACAAAAGATTTATATATATGCATGATTTACTATCAAAACATTGAACATCATATTGTAAACTGGTCAAAAATGTGGTTTACATGTTCAATGTGCTGCATATTAATTAGCTGATATTGCCGAAATGAAATACCAAACATTTTGAATTCAGCAGTTTTCAATGCCAGCCAAAATATGCTTAATGCCATAACTTACCTGCTTGCTGTTCAGCAGTATGAATGAACACAGTTCAGTACTGCCAATGAGAAAATTCACATTTTCTCCTGCACACCCGACAATCCCTGCAAACTATATATTCCAACACCAAGATCGCACTACAGTGAGGAAATGGATACATTTCCTGATCCGCACTGTACCATGATCTCTGTTTGTAACAGTGAACATGTATCAGCAAATGTACAGTGGCATTCACAGCAACAGACACTGAGAATTGAAGGTCAGCAAAACAGAAATCAATCAACTGACATTTGAAATTCCCATCTTCACTGAACCTTCATTCTTCATTTTGATAGTAAACTATATCTATAGATCCTGCAACAACCTAGATAACTTCAAAGGCCTACTTCATTCTCACCTCTATCTTAATAAAATTTGCAACTGCACTCTTCAAACTACACCTATCAAATCATCCTCCTCCTTCTCTCCTGGCTAACCCCCATTCTCAATTAAACTCTCTTTTGCCTCTCCCAAAATACTAGCTGTATAAGCTACTCATATATTATCTTTACTAGATGAATTTGTTACTAAGTAACCCTAGGCTGACCATCTTTTTCTCCTCTTCTCTTTATATTCCTAATTGCATGAGCAACTAAAGTTATCTCCTCCTGATTTCTTCATCCCAGAATATTTTACTTCACTTTTCTTTTGTGCTGAAACCTAACTAAATCTGTTAATAGTTTGCTATGTTTTGCCATTCGGACATTACTATTGTAGACTGTTCATAAAATCCTGTTAATCATTGTAAATTATTGTACTACTGTAGACTGTTCTTAAAATCCTGTTTAATCTTTGTAAATTATTTTTTGTCTTAACTTTTTGTAATAAATACTGTTGTTTTTGAGGAGCTTTTCTCCCCGGGCCTCCACTGAAAACGGGCCTCAAAGCCCAGTGGACCTCCCCGGTAATCAAACTGAAATATGTGTTCGAGACTATAACAAATTTGAAATTTTGAAATTTAGTAGACCTATATCTATATAGCTTTATATATATATATATATATATATATATATATATATATATATATATATATATATATATATATATATAGCTATATACACACAAACATGCACAGACACACATATATTATATCTATAGATAGGTTCATAGATTGGTACTAGGCTATTGGCCCTAGGGCCCTTACAAGCTTAGCCATAACAATTCCCTGGCTATTTCTTCTCACAATATTTACTT